>NW_006763292.1:387782-388674 GCF_000218685.1 Serpula lacrymans var. lacrymans S7.9 | reverse complement strand
AACAACTCCAGCCGGTACAATGGAGAGTGTCAAATGTAAGGAAATGACCTCCTTGGGTGATACTCTGATGGGCGTATAAACCATAGGTACCATTCCCAGAGATTGGATTCTGGGGACGTTGTCAGTGTGCAACGCAATGGCCACCAGTTAGCTACTGAAATTACTTACCAAAGAAAGGAATAGACTATTTTTTATCCAGTGCGTTTGTCTTGGGATCACTTTATAACTTTGATGCCTGACATTCATTATCATTATAGTATGTTTTGTGACCACTCTCACAATTTCATCAACAGAAGCTTGGAGTAACCTATAGTAACCTTAGCTCAACCTGATAGCTTTAATCATGATTTTCACTCAATGAACGGGTGGAAACTTATGACTGGAGCTGAATATGTCACTTTTCCTCATCATGACTCGGGCGGTTTGGTGACTTACTGTATATCATGATGAAGACTGGAATGAAAATTTGGGGTATCTTCAGGCCTAAAAAAGACCCCCTCAGCCAGTTGAGAGTCACAGCTCTACACAGCGCTGTCTTGCTGCAACAGAAAAAATACTGAATATGGAAGATTTGGAAGCCAATTCAGATCTTTTTATATTAATGTTGATGTCTGGTTCTGTCTTCCCTCTATGTAAACTTTACCTCTAAATCTCTTCTGAACATTTCCTTTACAGTGTTAGTAGACTCTGGATTGTCACATTGTTTTGTAGACACCACCTTTGTGAATGCTAGTCTACTTTTTCCCTATAGTGTTACTCTGATTCAACTCTGGTTATGTGATGGAACATTAAACTCCGTTGTCACTAAGGCAGTAGACTTACCTGTCCGTTTTCCTTGTGGGAAAATCACTCCTACTACCTTCTATGTTACCTCATTAGATTCATTCTACTC
>NW_006763292.1:384447-387188 GCF_000218685.1 Serpula lacrymans var. lacrymans S7.9 | reverse complement strand
TACCCCCATAGATCCAGGAGACTCCTCAGCGAGTCTCTGTGTATACCAACAAACTCTCTGCAGCTAAGGGGTAACCACTCCTCTTCATTTTCTTTATAGTGTGTTCCTGTGTGCACCGGGAGTAACTAACTCTTGGTTGTTACACCTGCAGCTTTCTAGTGTTTTGTCAATACAATATTTGCTGACCTTCGCAATGTCTGCATCATTGTCTACCTCAATAATGTCCTGGTATTCTCTGACAACCCCAAGCAGCATGTAGCACATGTCCGGACAGCAGTGCATTGATGTTTTGTTGGGGTTGGGCTTGCAACAACATGTTGACTTGTTCAATGTGTAAAAGTAAAAAAACATAACTGGGGGTCCCCACTTGTCTGTGCATTTACCTCTTCCCAGCTGAGTATCGGATCTCAACCTCCAACTACCCACACCATAGTATTTGAAATTGTATATAAAAGGTAAATGTAATAAACCCTGGTCCGAACAGTTGTCAAGGGTGGTCCGCTTGTTAAGCTGTCAACCCTTCTCCAGACTGGCAGAGTCAAGTGCCCGGCCTGGTTAAAGGTATTCAAAGAAGAAGATTTGTATTGATACTAGCAACAGAGGTTCCACACCATCTGCTGTGCTAAGTACTCCCTTTGACACTGGGGGCGGTGTAATGTTTGATTTGATCTCTCTAGTACCCCATCCTGAGGAGCTTGCCTGCAGGATTGGGGCACACAATTTGTTTCTGTGGGCTAGCAAAAGCTCAACACCCAACTGGCACCAAATTTTTACTGTTCAAAAGACCCTGTGGTCCGGGTTTGCACAAAGTGAGAAAGAGTGAGTCCTAATGTAACAACCAAAGTTTTGATACTCTGGCAGACAACTCGGACAAGCAAGAGTGAGGAAGTGGGAGTGGGTAGACCCCTTAGGACAGGACCAGGTTAGTTGTGAGTAAACAACATGCATGCAATACACATGCAAGATAAGCTTATTTTACAGTCAAGGAGTTTCTGCATGGTTTACTTGGCTGCAGAAATGACAACTGGCAAGATGCGCACTTTGGAGGCCTTAAGAGAATTACCTGATCTTGGAAAAAAAGGACACAAACACCAGATTGATGATGACAGTGTCATGGATATTGGCTGCATACTAGATGGCTCAAATTTGCTAGATATCAGTCACACTGGAGGTGAGTTTGAAGCACTCAGCCGTAAGTTGAATAGAAATATGTGGCAAGAGTATATACTATTTTCACCACAATTTTGTTCCTGTCTTTTTGACCTTTAAATAAAGCCGCTATTGCTATAAAGCTTGACAACCAGATCATCAAGACCATCAAGACAAAGTGCTGCAATGCCTGCATGCATTCAATGAGCAGCTCCCAGCTCTGGTATCCATGTACATGAACTGTTACAGCTGTAGTAAGATGAGCACCGGAGGAATTGTGGCTAATAAAGGGGATCATGAGTTCCATGCAACAACAGATCCTAGTTTAAACATCAAGATCAATGTGGTTGATATCTTTAGTGAGTGCACGCCCACATCATACAAACAGCGTATTAACCTCACAGATGTTCAAATTTGCCACCTCCACATTCTCCCACAGGACTCATTTGTTACATGCACATTGGTCCATCAGGGAATTATGCCATGCTCACCAATCTCCCTCACTGTTGGCATAAAGATGGATGCCCTCAAATTATATTGCATTGCCCACCTCCAGAATCCCCACTTTTCCATACACACCTATGTCAAGACAATGTCAGATCTACAAGGGGTATTACCACCATGTAAAATTAGATAGGATAATCAGTTTATTGTCATTTATACAGGTTCAGTATAAGAGATGCTACAAAACAAATATGGGGTATATTTGACAAAACTGGAATCTTTCTTTTACTCTGCCATTATAGGTTTTCCCTGCTGCTTGTTAATATGGTTCAGAGTGAGAACTATAAGTATCTTTTTTTGCACTATCTATTCTAACTATTCTTCACGCAGTGCTAAATACCCACTGGCCATTGTGGAGAAATTGATAGATGTATATGGAATTGATCAGACATAAATTCAAGATGACCTTGGTAGATAGTGCCCTCAGCAAAGAAGTCCATGAACTCCATCACACTTGCCTTGTGGGTGCCTTCCATGGTCACACTCACAGGTGTCTCTGTCAACTGGATCACCTGGCAACATATGTCAAAAGTCTGTGAGCGTTTTCCACCACAAGCAAGCTATTGACTCTTACTACAAGCATAATGACACCCTTGAGGTGTATGCAAATCTATGTAAGTGTACCACAATCTTAGATGTGCACAAGTTAATCTGACTGTTCCCTAGCCTTATTTCTTTACAATAGCTACAAGCAAACACTAGATATCATGACAAGTACACTGGCCAACCTAGCGGGGGTAATGTGGGATCTCAACATGGCCAATAAAGCTACATTCAATAAGCTACAAGAAGAGAAGATTTACCTGAACGGCTTATGCAATGTGGAGAAGACCCTGAAGATAGAATACTGGCAGAAGCTTGGTGACTAGTGAGTATGTAAGATATTATTGCTGTATGTGGCACTGAAAGTGTTCCCTTCTAGACAAGAGCTCACCATAGCAACTAATGTGTGTATTTACAAAACACCTCAACAATACAAAGAGATTCAAGCAGGACAGTTGAGACTGCATGCCATCATAAGCTGGAAAAGTATGAGAAAGACCTCAAAACAGTGCAAGAACTCAAAATCAAACTCAATATTGTACAAT
>NW_006763292.1:383383-384347 GCF_000218685.1 Serpula lacrymans var. lacrymans S7.9 | reverse complement strand
GCAGCCTGTTTGAATACGGTTAGCGGAGATACCATAAGGTCTAAACTACAGAGTCCATGAGGAATATGAGAGCATGCAGAGGAAATGTATGGCAGACTAGAAGTCCAGTGCAGGAGTATTGGAGTGGATAACTGGAGTACCATGTGGAGGTGGGATACAGGGTTATGCCAAACGGCAAAATACGAGGTGTATAACCTTGAGACAAATACAGGGAGGGTTGTGTTAGTTTTGATAATTCTGCACCTTTGTGCTACCTATATATTTTCATTCCTTTCTCTATCTATTCTTCTATCATTCACTATTGATTGTTCTCTATTATTTCGCCTTTGTGGCTGCTTTGTTTACCTTTGTTTACAAAACTTCGGACAGTACTGCAAGAGTCCAATGCTTCCTATTCTCTAGTTACTCACATTGGACTCTAGGTACTGTATACCTGTCATACTCTCTAATAATATAGTTACTCACATTGGACTCTAGTTCCAGTCCCTGATTGCTCTCAGCAAGTGGCTAGACACTTCCTTCAAGCTTTGTTCTTAATAGGTTATGAGCCCTGTGCTCTAGCCATCTTCCTGACCTCATATCTCACCATCCAAGCGTCCTACTGCTTGTCCATAGTAACCATTGTCTTCTGGGACTCTTATTATCTCATCCATCACCTCAGATTACTCTGATCTCATCTTGATCTCCAACAACAACTCCTTGTTGCAAGTTACCCCCATTTTGGACGCTTTTTTGGTCTTATCTGCACCATATCTCGCCCAATCCTTATCTGATCGTCCTATAACTTCTACCGTCGTCTTCTACGGCCTAAATAACCCTAGGAGACTTGTCAGAGCGGTTGTATTTGAGCTGGATCTTTCTGTGAGCCTTCATCATCATTTGATCACCTTTTGGCCCCTATTCCATATCTCCACATCCTGTGCTCGGATCTGGCCCTATTTGAGCCATCTACTACCCTATACTA
>NW_006763292.1:303573-382901 GCF_000218685.1 Serpula lacrymans var. lacrymans S7.9 | reverse complement strand
GTTAATATCAGTGTGGAATTGAAAGGGGAACACAGGCGTAACCCTGTAGCAGCACTAGGAAGCCTTAGCACCCTCCTGGATTGCTTTTGGACCCTATTTGGACCTATCCTTGCGCTTTCTGACCCTCTCCATATCCTCTCTCTACCGCCTCACCATCTTATCTGCTCGCCTCCTACTGTTGCCCATTGTCTTTGCCACTATTCCATCGCCTATAGCTGTCTCCTACATCATTTATCATTGCTCTATTGTCTTATACAACACCCATCATGTCTGACTCTGATCCCAAGTTCCATCCCTTGTCTGGCACTAACTACCCCCAGTGGAGTGGTGAAATGCAAGCTTGGTTGATGACCAAGGGACTGTGGAGGCTCGTCTCTGGCGCTGAAAAGTGTCCTGGGACTGACACTGAAGCAATAGAGAAATGGGAGTTGAGAGCTGAAAAGGCTGCTGGTGCATTATACCTCAATGTCACCAAAGAGCAGCGCATTCATCTTGATGGCATCATTGATGATCCTGGCAATTGTGCACGTCTCTAAGAAGCCTGGGACGAGATTTAATGCCTATGACGACTTCTTCTCTATCAGAAAGAAGGAGGACGAGTCCCTGCAGTCTCTCATGACCAGAATTGACGAAGGCATGCATCAGATTCAAAATCTTCGTCCTACTGGCTTCTCATTTTCTGAATTGGACGATGAATTGACATGCATGGCCATGATTAGGGCGCTTCCTGATCAATATGCCCACTTCACTTCATCTCTACTACTTCTGGGCACCTTGGACAAGACCCAGCTCAGGGATGCTTTCCTTGCTGAAGAGGTCAATCGCCGTCGTCATGCTGAAGTCGATTCTGCCTTGCATTCTTCGTCTACCACTGCCAATAGCACCTGCACCCATCCTAACTGCCATCATTGCAACCAATCCACCACCTCTACTCGCGTTCAGTGTGATTTCTGTGGTTTACTTGGTCATACCCAAGACAAATGCCACAGATACATTGCTAGTCGCCAACAGGCAGTGGAGGGTGCTAAGAATCGCTACAAGCGTGGCAATAAGGCTCAGGCAGGCTCCAGCAACTCTCAGAATACCTCTCAGCAGCCCAAATCTTCACCCAACAAATGCCAATTCATCTACTGTGGTCACTGAATCAGCTGGAAATGCAAGTCTTCGTTCCATTCATCCCTCTGATCCTCATTGCCCTCTCCAACTTGATGCTGACATTGATTGGAATGCAGACACAGGCGCCACTTCTCATATGACACCTCATCGTCATTGGGTGCACCACTATACCCCATATCATGTACCAATCAAGCTGGCTGATCACACTGTTGTCTATTCAGCTGGTGTTGGTACTGTGGTGTTTAATCCTGTGATGAATGGCAAAGTGGCTAGGGCTGTGGAATTCTCTAGAGTGCTCCATGTACCAGATCTTCAAAATAATCTCCTCTCAGTCTTGTATTTAACTCGTCAAAGTGGTTTCAATGTCACTATTTCGTCTCATTCCATGTCCTTTATGCGTGACAACACTCTCTTGTTCACTGCAACTATCAATGACAACAATGCAGCATTCCTTGATGAATCTACTGCTGCTTGTGTTGAATTGGGACATTTTACTGTGACTATACCACTTGATTTGATGCTCTGGCATCGCAGATTGGCTCACTACCATCATGCTGATGTCAAGAGACTGATACAGAGAGATCTGGTCACTGGGCTTACACTGGAATCCAAGGCTGCTCCTGATCCTGTCTGTGAACCGTGCTTGTCTGGCAAGATGCATGCCAATCCATTCCCCTCATCTGATACTCGCTCTGCTCATCCTTTGAACCTCATCCATTCTGATGTACACCAAGTCTCTTCCCCCACATTCTCTGGTTATCGCTACTGGGTCACCTTCATTGACGATCACAGTCAATTCCGTGTTGTTGTGCCTCTCAAGGCCAAGTCAGATGTCTTTGATGCTTTCAAGAGATTCAAGGCTTATGCTGAGACTCAATTGGAGCGTAAAATCAAGGCTCTGCGCGATGACAAAGGGGGAGAGTACATGTCCAAGGAATTTGAGCAATTCACAGATGACCATGGGATTGTCAGACAGCATACCACCAGGAATCGTCCTCAGCAGAATGGTGTGGCAGAGCGAGCAAACAGACTTCTGACTGAGCGTATTACTGCCATGTTATCAGAGTCTGCATTGCCTAACAACTTCTGGGGTGAATGTCTGTCCACTTTGGTGCATGTCTGGAACAGATGTCCCACTGATGCAGTGGCCCATGCCACTCCATTTGAGTTGTGGTATGGATGCAAGCCTGACATGTCTCACCTTCGCGTTTGGGGCTGCACTGCCTATGTGCATGTGCAAAAGGACAAAAGAGGCGTCTTTGGCTCTCATATGGAGAAATGTGTGTTTATTGGTTACCCTGAGGGGTACAAGGGATGGAAATTCTACAATCCTACCACCAAGCGCACTGTTATCTCTGAGAGAGCTGATTTTGATGAGCGCTACTTCCCTGGCTTGAAGAGGTCTTCTGACAATGTCCCACCTCCACCTCCCACTCCACCTTCGCTATCCATGCCATTGGGCCTGATTGAGGATGTCCCTGCACCAGGTCCAGGGGGAGATATGGGCCCACCAGCTGCACTTCAGCAGCCTCAGCCATTGCCTGACAATGGGCCTCATTTGGACCTTGATGCAAAACCACCTGTGAATCAACCTCCTGAGCTTCCAAATCACCCTCCTCATCGCTCACCTTCTCCTGACTTGCCTATTGCACTGAGACACCCTGTAAGGGCTAGGAGACCACCTAGACCATGGTGGCTTCAACACAGACAACCTACTCCTGCCATTGAGAGTGATGACAGTGATTCTGAGGCAGTTGATGATGAAGTAGCACACTTTGGAGACTCTGCTGAGCCTAGGTCATTTGCAGATGCAATGAAGCGTCCTGATGCAGATAAATGGAGAGAGGCAGCCATGGAAGAGCTTCAAGCTCATGAGCGCAATGGTACTTGGTCACTAGTGGAACTACCTCCTGGAGTCAAGGCTATTGGTGGCAAGTGGGTCTTCAAGATCAAGCGCAACTCAGATGGCACTGTTGAGCGCTACAAGGCCAGATATGTGGCCAAAGGTTATAACCAGCGCCCTGGCTTTGATTTCCTCGAAATATTTGCACCTACTGTCCGCATATCATCTATCAGAGTTGTCCTTGCCATTGCAGCCATCCACAACCTCCATTTGCGTTCCATTGACATTTCCCATGCATTCCTGAATGGAGTCATGGATGTCAAGGTCTACATGCATCAGCTAGAGGGATTCCATCAGGGTCCTCACAATCTTGTTCGCTAGTTGGACAAGGCCATCTATGGGACAAAGCAGAGAGGCAGAATGTGGAACCAGAAGATGCACACTGTGCTTGAACCGCCAAATCTTTGGTACTCTCAGAATTACACTCCTTGTGCTCTGCCATTTGGCATAACCCTGTACCACACCTCCACATGGTACTCTGGATATCCGCTCAAATCCTCCTGCACTGGACTTCTAGTCCGCCATACAATTTGCCCTTGCAAGATAATTGTCCACATGGAACTCCATACCTACATTACAACTTACTCCTTATGAACTCCAATCCCTCCAATAGTATACAAGCTGTAGCTCTTATACTCCGTTTCTGCAGTTTGAATATCAACTAGTTCCCCTCACCTTGATTCAAATCTCCTTCTAAATTTTATGGTCCTTCTCCAAAGGATCTTTACTCCACTCCATCTTTCATCCTCTACTCTCACCTATTCACTCTGACAAGTTAGGGACCAGGGTCCACTGAAGGGCCTAGCGCATGAGCTAAGTTGATGGGAGTATCTCTGTTAAAAGATGTGATTTTCACATTTCTTTCAACAGATATTGATTTTTTTTGTGGCCAATAGATATGGTACCCTTGACTTTGGGTGTCATACCCCACAAATCTCCCTCTTTTCAATTGTGGGTCTAATTCTTGTCTTTTACAAATGCCTTACATCCAAATTCATGAAGATCAGATAAGTCAGGCTTCTTATTATTGACCATTTCATAGGGAGTCTTGCCCTCGAGAGCTTGGGTTGGTGAGCGGTTTTTCAACTAAATAATATGTCTGACGGCCTTGGCTCATAGAAACTTTGGGAGTTTATATTTGATGAGGTTGGCTCTAGCGTGTTCAATAAGAGTTCGATTAAGACATTTGGCTACACCATTTTGTTGTGGAGAATCATGTACCATGAGTTCTCTTCTAGTTCCTCTATCTTTTAGATGTTTATTGAACTCTTTATTAGTGTATTCTCCACCTCTGTCTGAGCGTAAGGCTTTGATTTTGGCTCCATCTTTCTGATTGAAAAGCCAATTTTCAAAGTGTACATATGTGGCTATTGTTTGGTTTTTGCTTGATGGCATTTGTGATTGAACTTTGCAGGTGTAATCATCCATGAAAGTGACCATATATGACTTTCCAGATATGTCATTAGTTGATGCTGGTCCCCATAAGTCCTATATTTGTACACTTTTGCTCTTGTATATGACTCATTAGGAAATGGCACTCTCGGTGGCATGGCCTTCAAGCATGAGTCACACTGCTTTTGCTCTACTGATCTGTCTAGATTGATACCCAGGGCCATGCCATTATCTATTAAGTGTTTTACGGAACTGTGAGTAATGTGTCCCATTGCCTTATGTAATTGGTTAATATTAAGTTTGATAACTACAGCAGTTTTTTCTGCACTATGTAGTTGAGTCTTTAGTGGCAAAACATCGTCAACTTGATATAGGCCATTTTTTATTGGAATAAGAGCAATAACTTTGTGTTTGGGGTTGGGGGATACAATCCGGCAACTGCCTCTCTCAATATGTATGCCATATCCTGCTTTATCAATTTGACTGGCTAACACAAGAATGGTATTCATTCCAGGTGTGTAGTAGACATTTCTTAGAGTGATTGTTGAATGTTTATGGCCATTGGGGAATCTGACCATGACTTCTCCTTTACCAAGGGCATTTAGAGGAGGTCCCCTGGCTATTTTGTCAATTATTATGGGAAAGCCTGGTGCATGCATTTTGTTTGCATGGGTATAATCTAATGCTTTTAGTGCATACAGTTCATTTCCGGATGGGTCATCCAAATCCTCTTGTTTGGTGGCTTTAAATGCCACTTTTTGTTTGGATTTGGATGTTTTAGGGACTTCAGTGTCTGAGCCGTCATTGTTTTTATTCTTGTTTCCATTATTCTGAGTACCCAATCACTTATTCACCCAGCAATCCTCAATTATATATCCCTTCTTTCCACAGCCTGTGTGACAACACCAACAAGACACAGTCTTGGGGCACTTGGAGCACAACAACAACTACAACTCAATGGAGGAAAGGAAGTGTACAACTCAATAAGAGAGGGAACTTGCCATACTAATATTGGTAGACACTAGAAGAGGACTCGCTGAGTCCCTCCCCATGTATTGCTCCTGTATATATACTAAAATATATGAGGTACTGTACAGTTGTAAATAAAGTTTAAAGTCCGATGTCTAGCATGTAAAGTAAAGTAAATGGTCACATGATCAGTCATGTGACTTGAAAAAAATAAAAGTAAAAGTACAAAAAAGTGAAGCATAAGTAGGTGCTGGTATGTCAATTGTAACAGCCTGAGCATTCAACTTGGTTTTTTCAACAAGAATTGTTGTGCTGGCCTCGTGTGCTCTTATCTTTAGCAGAGAGGGCTGATTGGGAATCCACAATGGAGGATTGGCTGCTTCTATAGTTGCCTTCCTCAAGAATATGGGTGATAATATCACTGGGTGACAGGGGTTGTTTGGTAGTACAAACATTGGTCATGATTGTGGTGAGCATTAGTCTGTACAAGTCTGGCAGTGATGCTATTAGCATGGCAGCAAATTGTGGGTTTGCTATAGACCCTCCTATGCCGGCTCTGACCTGAGTCTAAGCATAGTGCTGACATGATTGTGGATGTCAGATTCATCTGTGGCTCTAAGTCTCTGGATCTTTGGCCATGTGTCTAACTGGACAATATTGCTTTTGCCTTTGTGTGATTTGTATAGTTCTACCCACAACTTCTTGGGTTCCAAGAATTTAGCTGTTGCTTTTATCCTTCCTAGCATTGCACCCAAAATAGAGTGAATGATGAGCCTCCTGATTTTTGCAACTTTTGTTTTATATTTGTCAACCTTTTCCTTGTTAGCTTCGACTTGATCATCTGTGGCTATACTTCCATTGTGTTTTAGAAATATCTTTCCATAGGGGTCAGTTTTAAAGTCTAGTATTGGTTTGGCAGTTCCTTGGAGAAATCTCAGTAATTCTTTACTTTCAATTATAGACTCAAAATAAGTTACGAGTTCCAGTTTGTACCCTTGTTATTGAGTTTGGGGATGGAGATGCTTGTGAGGATTTTTCCAAGGTGTAACCAGGGCTCATAACCTGATGAGCTAGCAATAGTCAGTATTTCTAGTGAATGAAAAAAAAGACTCAGTCTTGTAAATAGAGACTGAGGTCAAAATAGTAATTAGTGAAATGCTAAGTATGAGTTGAAGAAAGTCCAAAGTCTAAAGTCTAAATTAAAAAGAAGTTTCACGTGTATCAAGAAAAATGGGTGTAAAGTGCAATAGAGTTTGATGGTTGTAGTTTGCAGTTATATCCTTAACTAGACAGGGAATGGACAGCTCATGCACTGTTCTCTATTGTATGGACATGTAGAAATTCTTTGTTACTTTAAAGACCCTGCCTTCTACAGCAGAAGCTCCTTGGTCTGTCTATACTCACCCGTGATAAATGACACCTTGTAATGTATGGTGGGATACAGTTGAGGATTTCTTTATTCACACTACTGTTCTCACTCCAAAGAATTTTGAGGACCTAGTGAGAAGAGTATGATTAAAATATAATCAGTAAAGATCTAGTTACAACAAGAACTAGGTGTACAAGTAAGTACAGTTAATCTGTCAAAATATTTTCACCTTGGCTTTTGGGGGAAAGACTAAGGTGTGCTACAGTAACTACAAAGGTTTAAAAGGGGAGAACAGGAGTATATCTTAAGGTAAATTTTCTCCATCAGAGCACACAGGCCAGCTAATCTACAGCTCTCTCCTAGTTTGGAAACTGCACCTGTTTCCTCTTTGTAGGAGGCTTGTTTATTCAAGGCCTTGCATCTTCTTCTTCCAACACTCCCCCTCAAGCCATATAAAAGTCCCAAAGTGAAGTGTTTGGCCTTTGAGGATGGTAGAGCTTTAGTGAACATATTGATACCATGAAGTGTAATCAAATATCAACATGTTTTGTCCTAGCATAGTATTGGCTGTCTTTTGACAGAGCAATGGTAGATTGATTGTCACAAAAAAGGACTGGTATTGGTGAGTTGTTTCCAAAAATCTCACCCATCAACATTCTGATCCATAGCAACTCTTTTGTTGTGTGGGTGGCTGCAATGTACTCCGCTTCAGTGTTTGAGAGTGCAACAAGTTTTTGCTGTTTCAAAAACATGAAATGGCCCCACCATTTAACATCATAGTGTAACCCGAGATCAAACAATGGTTTTCACTCATGCTTCCATCGGCATCTCAATATCCAGTAAGTTCGCTCATTTCTGGTCCAAAAGACAACCACAGCTCATGTGTCCCTTTTAGATATCTGATTGTCCTTTTGACAGCCTCCCAGTGGGCTTTACCCACATTCTTGACAAACCTGGAGGCTATGGCAACAGCATGTGGGATATCTGGTTGTGTGGTGATGACTGCATATATTAGAGATTTGACTGCTTCTCTGTAAGAGACATCTTGCATTTCAGAGTACTCCTCTGGCATTTTTGGTGCTTGCTCCTTTGTCAGGTAGCTGTTTGCAACTATTAGTATGGAAAACGGCTTTGCATCAAGATAAGATTATTGGGAGAGCTGGATTGTCTGGGTGTGTCAATTCCTCTTAATCTCCATCCCAAGCATCCAGTGTAACTCTCAAAGATTGCAAACTTTGAATAGTTTATTTAGCTCACTTTTTAGGACTCACATGTGGATTAGTGTCAGTGCTATCAGTATCATTTTATCAACGTGAACTGCTAGTATGGTGAGTTAATTCCCTTTTTGTTGATTTAAAACAGCATGGTCTGATTCACATCATGTGAGACCAATCATTTTTAGCTTGTCACACAGTGTGTGGTACTAGCACTGTCCTGCCTGTTTAAGATGATACAGTGCTTTATTGAGGTGGAGGACCTGGGATTCTTTGCCAGGCATGACATAGCCAGGAGGTTGTTGCATGTAGATGACTTTGTTGTCACCAAGCTCACCATTTAGGTAAGCACTTTTTACATCCATCTGATGGATCTCCCAGTTATGTTGTGCGGCTGTTGCTAGTACAATACACAATGAGGCCATTTTTGTGACAGGTGCAAAAGTGTCAAAATAGTTGACTCCTTAGACTTGACTGAAGCCCTGTGTAACAAGTCTGGCTTTATACTTATTGATGCCTCCAGCAGTGTTTTTTTGACTTTGAACACCCATTTGCTCCCTATGACATATGCATTTCTAGGTTTATCAATGTAAGCCCACATTGTTGCTGTCTAAAGCCTGTTTAATTCTTCGCTGATTGCATCTTTCCATTTGTCCCAATCATGATGTTTCTTGGCTTCTTCAGCATTCCTTGGTTCAATGCCATCAAAATTTGCCATGTGGGCTATCATAGCCACATTGGTTGCCAGTTCCCTCAGTGTTTCATCTGCAATCCTACCTTCTGTCTGTTCATGCACTTCTGCCTGTTTGTGCACCTCATCATTAGTGGGCCTTTGCATTCCCTTTGGTAAGGCTTGTGCATGATTTGTGCCAGTTATTGATCCTTCTCCCTGTAGCAAATTGTGGACATATTGGGCCGGCTGACAAAGGCGTGTACTGCAATGAGGGGCTATTAGTGGAAGAACCAGAGGTGGTTGTGCAGGATGGGGATCATGTTGGGGATCAGGTGGATCCACAGGGCCAGGTGCATTATGAGGTGCATTGTCATCCATATCAGGTATGTCTATGTGACAACACCAACAAGACACAGTCTTGGGGCACTAGAGCACAACAAAAACAACACTCAAAAGAGTAAAGAGAAGGAGGGATTTCCCCTCAAGGTGCAACCAAGTTAGTTGTTGGTAGACAACAGGAGGACTCGCTGAGTCCTTCCCCATGTATTGCTCCTGTATATATACTATAATACATGAGATACTGTATAGTTGTAAATGTAGTTTAAAGTCTGATGTCCAGCATGTGACCAGTCACGTGGTGAGTCTAGACACTGGTCAGGTGATGTGTCACATGATTGGTCATGTGACTATAAAAAGTCTGAAAAGTAAAATAAATGGTCACGTGATCAGTCATATGACTTAGAAAAAGAAAAGTAAAAGTACAGAAAAAGTAAAGCAAAAATAGGTGCTGGTATGTTTATTGTAACAAATAATACTGCCAATGGTATGTCTTTAGTGTGCCTGATCCATTTGAAAGGCATCAGTTGTGCAGATCTGTAACATGAGGTTACAGAAACATATATTTGAAGGCAGGCATTGTAGCCTCACAGGTGAGTAAAAAAGAGCGCAAGAAATCATGTTCACTATTTTAATGGCGCAAGTTTCCTGCACCTTGCACCCCTTGCCACACAACACTGAGACCATGAGAAACTTCCCTCTAGCCATGCACAACAACTTGGACCACAACAACGGTCTCCATAGCATTTCTTTCTTTGGCTCAAAATGAACTGGAGTGTATACTTTGCTTTAATACCACATAGTTTCAGCTAGAACTTTTTTTTTCCTGTTTTGAGCGGTATTTTACAATTGCCAAATAGCCATCTGCCTACATGTGTTTGTGAGTGAGTCCATATTGGGTTTGTTTATGCTGTTTTTTTCAGTCTATGTGTTGAGTCTTTGTGTTTTGCTTTTTTATTAGCTTTTTTATTGGCTGTTCTTTCCCTTGTAATTGTCTATGTTGTTCAACATCTTATTAAGGTGACTAGGGCGACTTGGAAAAAGACAGAGGGACAGGTTGCTAAAAGAATTTCCAGAACTCCATTGAAGACACCATCTCCTCTATTAATACATGCCCCTGTAAGCACATAGGTATTTGCTTTTTTATGCTTGGAGTTATATTTCGGAGAGAACATGTGATGTTATACATCCATGGAAAAATGAAATCTTCAAAACACTCTTTCAAAGTCAGTGGTGGGGACCTAAAGGTGAAGGAAGGAAATATGGCAAAAAAGACAACCCATATCTCCATAATTCCCCTGCACTTGCCCTTGTAGCATGCTCTGTAAGGTTTTTCTCACTCTTTTATTCATAAATTTAACCATATATTTAGGTTGTATATGCTTTACTTGGCACTATCAACAATAGAATGGGTAGAATTCTCTCAGAATTCATTTGCTCCAAGATACTGTACCACTTGTTTTCTGGTTATTTTATATATTTGTCTCATTTAATTTATAGATAGGAGCATTATATGAATCTAATTCAAGAGTTCAGGGAATGGTCCCCAATATATCTGACAAATATGTTTGGTAATATTGGGGAGTTTGTATGGTGAATTGTTTGCTCTATTTTTTCGTTCTCTCAAATTTTACATGGTGGTCCTAGTACTTTGGCTTTGTCTGAATCCTCCCATCTCATATTGGACTTTAATGCTTTAGAGGAGGCAGTCAGGACTTTCAAGCAGTAATCTCATATATTTGTAGCTGTCATTTATATATTTCGCTTTTATAAATCATTAATATTTTTGACTGTTTTTACATTTTGAAGATGAGTGGAAGTGAGATGCTCTGGATTAATCTAGTTAACTTTCAATGGTGTATAGAGGAATTAGAGTCATTATATCAATCTATTGCAAGGTCATATATAGCTGGGGTGAATTTGATATATTTTACTTTTTATGTTATAGGCAATTTCTATACTATAATCTGAACTGGCCTGAGTGATATTTTTGCTATTATAGCATATTTCTTGCACTTTATTGTATTTATAGCCACATCATGTTTTCCGGAGTTGTAATGTTCAATTAGCCTTTGGGTCTTGCAGACATAGCAAGTTGGTGAGTGAGGGCACTCCATACACCTTCTTCTTTGAAATTGGATAAACTTGCACTGTCACATTTAACGTGGATGGTAAGGTTTGCTTTCTTTGGCTTCTTTTCCTTTTCATCCCCCACTTTTCCCTCTTCCTTTTTGTCTCTAGGTGAGTCTCGTTCCTTTTGCGCTCAACCTTGAGCACCTTAATGTCCTCATTTTGACAATGTAGTTGCCAACATGGCTGTCTTGGTGCTCTTCAAGTTTGGCTGTTTGGTCGATATAGTGAGTCAATCATATTCTTGCAGGAGATTTACAATCAGGGTCTCAGGATTGATGCTCTTGCCATTCATATGAGCTGAGACAGACAGTTGGGACACAAATATTGCACAAGTGGATGAGAGGGAGCGCAACATGTTCAATGCCTTTTCTTTGTCAGTGAGGTACACTCCAGCTGCACTGAGTTGCTCCCACATATCCCTTATCTTGTCTATGTGAGTATGCATATTGCCTTTTTTGGGGCAGTGCAATGCAGCTAATTTGTCTTGTAGTTCAGCTTGAATGAGTTTTGTTTTGTTTTTGTTCTCCTGGTGGATTAGGTCCCACATTTCCACCACTGTGTCCTTGTGGAGGATTTGTTGCAGTGTCAAATCAGAAACCATGCATCCCAGGATATTTTTTGCGCAATATTCTTTCTTTGACCATGCATTTAGGGAACCTTGGTCCGTTTTGCTCAACACGGGAGGGGCAATCATCCCAGGGCTGGCCTGCACATTCTGCACAGCCATGTGTGGTGTGGGTGTTGGCCTATATGCTATTCCTAAGAGATGCTTGACACAATCTCTATCTGCTAAAGCCTACTCGAGGTGTGTGTGGTAGACTGACCAGTTCAACCCATCAGCCTCTAGCTTTGGTATCTTTCTCAAGGTGACAGGTTTCTTTGTTGTCAGATGCAGGACTTATGACCTGTAATTGATAAAGATCTAGTTACAATGAGAACTTGTTGTTTTTTACTTTTTTTTTTTCATTGCATAAAAGGATTGGTGGGAATCTATTACATAATACAGTAGATATACTCAGCTACATCACTTGCTGCCATGTCAGTTCCAAATACTCAGACTGAGGTGAGTAACTTGTGTAGAACTACATTACAGACTAGTTTACTGACTACTTCATAGCTATTGTCTCTTTTTATCAGACAATAGATTATGAGCCCTGCACAACCTTAAAACACCTGAGCTCATTAGCATTCATCGCAAATCATTTCCTAAAATAAAGATGCCTAACCCCACACCCTCTACTTCCTCACCTGGATACACTACTACAATGACTTTGTCAGCAAGTGTATCAAATAAAATGTTACATGGATCAAGTTGCTTATACAATATCCTATCACTTGAAAATGATGGATCAAACTTTCAAGTATGGAAGTACCAAATCCAAGTGGTGTTAAATATCCAAGGACTACTCGGAATCATTGAAGGAACAGATGTGGACCCAGGGGACTCTGTGTTTATGGAACAAGCTGGATGGAGACAGCATAATAAAGGGACAAAGAACCGCTAAATGGAGCCTTGTATCTAATAAATGCAAAGAAGGTGTGGACCCAGCTCAATAACCGGTATAAGGGTATAGGAAAACAAACAACAACAAACCTTATTGGAGAACTATTTTGTGGAAACCTTACCGAAGAATCAGCTTTGGAGCTGCAACTAAAGAGCATGAGACAAAAAGCTTACATGGTAGCCTCCCTAAGGCAATCACTTAACAACATTCTAGTGGCAGTAGAAATGTTGATATCACTTCCAGCCTCATTCTCAACTCTCCACACTATCCTAATGTCAACTGAGGATAAACTATTGACAAACACTGTCATAACTCAGGTCTTGAAAGAAGAGAAGTCATAAAAGGCAAGTAATACCCATACAGCACTTGCAACTAAACTGTCCAACTTGTCAAAATCTAAACAAAACAATGAGACCAAAAAGAGAAAGAAAAATACACCTATCCTAGCTGCAGAAAAATAAGTCACATTGAAAAGGACTTTCAAAAGAAGAAGGCAGATGAGGCAACTAAAGCAATGGCAGAAAAAGAGAAAAATGAACTCACTGCCAAAATAGCACAGACTATAGAAGAAGAACCTCTCCACCTTTTTATGGCCAAGCTATCAGTGCCCATCACACCTCATATGCCAAGCGATGACTCCTGGATTGTGGATTCTTGTGGATTCTGGTGCATCAGCCAACATAATGTCTTATTGGGACTGGTTTATCACTTCAAATAGTGTCCAACCCCCCCCCCCCCCCCCCCCCAAAGAGCTATCCTTGGGGACAAACAAACAATTATGGCAACAGGTATTGATTGCACATCAGAAAAAATGGGGGTAGCTATATAAAGCAAATATAGATCCATACTTGCTTATAGGTACTTATAAAGTTGTCATAACTGTCAGACCTGTTATAGAACCTCTGGCATTTATAGAGCCACATATAGGCTCTTATAGATGACCAAAAACTATTATAGCCTTTTATAGATGTTGAGGATCTTTTTTTACTTTTAGAGTCAAGCCAGCTGATTATAGCTTTTGCCTAGGTTTTATAGTTTTAATAGAAAAAATAGCTATAATACAAGTCTTATAGCTTTCACCTTGTTTCATATGTGCCTATAGATTGGATCAATTATTTGGACATTTATTGCCATTATAATTTCAAGGGTAATGCAAGAAATGTGTAATATCAAAAGCAATATCAAAAATGCACAATATCATTAAAAGAATCAAACAATCTAGACTATGAATAGACTTAACTACTAACAGAGTACTTATGCTACCATAGTTTCCTCTAAAGCATCAAAGTCAATCCCATAATCTTTGTCTTGAGGTTTTTGATTAAGATATTGAAAATTGGCTGATTGTCTATATATATATTTCACATTAGCTAAGGGATAGGCAGTAGATATATATCACTTACAAAATGCTTTTGTAAAGATTATTCCTCATTTGAGTCATCCAACCAGGGCAACACTTCTGGAGTGTAGAGAGCTTCTCAAAGTAGAATCCCCATCTACTAATAAGATTAGACAGAACTATTATAAATGTGATTAGAACTCACCTAGCTTTGAACATATTCTCTGAAAAATCTTGTAAGCTCTTACCACCACTATTATAGGCTCTAAGAGCACACTCAACCTAGTGCATAAGTAAGTAAATATTCAAGAGTAGGAAGAAGAAGTCATACTGCAGAGGCAACCAGTGCAAGTAGAGGCAGAGGAATACCTTTGAAAATATGTGCGTACCTAATTCCTTCACCTTTTCTTCCTTATGAGATCCTTGAAAATAGGGCTTGAGAATAGTTTTTGCTTGTTATAGGTTCTTCCCTGATACCCATAAGTTGTAATACAATGAAAAAAAAATAATCCCATTTTGATATCAAGGTCCCCATCAGTAAACATGCATGTATCAATCAACCACTGAACAGCAAGTTTGATTTCTTCAGGAGACATATCCCCTGGGATACCATATGCACTATTGGTTATGAGTCTGGCCTTGGCAACAACCTCTCCCCGTATTTGGGGCCCAGCAGACCATACCTAAAAATTTAAACAAGAGTTAAAACCAAATCACGGCAATGAAAGAATACACTCACATAATCCATTATGAAGATTTCCAAAGCTTCATTTTCTTCAACTTCCCTTAATTTGGATTCAAAGCTGTTGCTAATCTTGGAGCTTTGGGTGATTATTTGTGATGAGATATCAGAGCATATATTGGAAGCCGGGAATCCTTCATTTGTTGCAATATGAAGACAGATATGAGTATGGGCTTCTATAGCTAGCTGTGCCAAAGAAGGAGGGAAAAGAGCTGGTGTAGGTTTGCACTTCCTAGTCATAGCAGAAGATGAAGATACACTAGCCATTGCTGTGCTTGATGTGCGACTGGAAGGTTGAATAGAAAGAGCTGCAGATGGCAAACAAGATGGTGTGCTAGTGCTTTCACCAATATTACCAGCTTGTTGTGCGTCCTATATACATATGTGAAGATGTTACCTTTTATTCAGAGTAGATAGATATACTCACTTTTCTGCCTTGCATCTGGGAATGATTGCCATCATCCTCCTCTATACTTGTTATATAAAAGACAACTTTGATATACAAGATAAAGGAATCATACCTTCTTGTTCACTATCCCCTCTGACAATGTTCATAAACTCTTCTGTATCTGTATTGTCATCCCCACCCCTGTTTTCATCTTTATGATCTATAAGCCTCCAGGATCTATATTGAGTTAAAGGTGGAGTCTGGACCATGTTACTATCATTCTCTTCATCCTGGTCATCTACTACCTCCCTCCTATGCCTACGCTTTTGGGAGGGTGGCAGTGGGGCATCCTCCCCCTCATCCTCTTCCTCAAGAGTATCAGCAGTATATTTCAGGTTTTCTAAATAGCATTAGTAGAATATAGTATTTTATGGGAGATTTAAAAAAACAAATACCTTGATGCTGTCTCTCCAGAAATGTCTTTTGAGCTGCTTTGCTGGCAGCCCTAGTTTGAGCTTTCCCAACTTCCTTAAGCCTCTCATACTCCCCAGCATCTATGGTAATCTTACCCTTCTGAGATTTGGTTTTACTAGAAGCAGATTGTTTAGCCATGAGTAGTATAAGGAGGATAATGGACCTGCAATTTGTAGGGAGGGTTAAATTACCACACATCAAATTTTGGCATGGGAGCATCTGAAAGTATACTAACTTCACAAAGAAAAGACGTGCAAA
Organism: Serpula lacrymans var. lacrymans S7.9; assembly: GCF_000218685.1. Lineage (NCBI taxonomy): Eukaryota > Fungi > Basidiomycota > Agaricomycetes > Boletales > Serpulaceae > Serpula > Serpula lacrymans. The sequence continues at coordinate 367,090 of NW_006763292.1, read as the reverse complement.
AAACTAAGCTATTCAAACTACATTGTCTGCCCATCCATTTCTATTCTTTGCCCATGAAGAGAACTCTTTGTCAGTATGGAAAACAAAAGATGCTCTCTTGCCTTGGTATTGCAGATTGAAGTGTGTAATATCGCAAGATCTGAAGATGGCGAAGTCACCTTGCCTTAATTCCAAGACCAGACCTGTTTCAACCATGACAAGGGCTCCACCTTGGAAATTACCAATAGGAAGGAAAAGACAGAAGTCCTTGTCTTTGCTATCTCAATGACCTTTGGTAGAGACATTGAGGTTAATCACCGGTGAAAGGAAGGGGAATATTGGAGATGAGTTATTGCCAGGAAAAATTGATGCAACTTCAGCCAATAGCTCATACTCCTCAGGCAGCTGGAGCTCAATCTTGTGAATAGAGTGATTATTAGATTAGATACCACAATAATGTACTATATTGAAGCTTACCACATCATGGATCCAATAGAATAGGTCTGCAAAGACAACTTTGATAGTCTGGTAAATAGTGCTGTGATCTTTGATTTCCTTGGACAGGTAAGGGATCATCTGGGAATAGTTGGTACAACGTCCATCTTCCCTCTCTAACATGAGAGGCAAAATTTCAGTTGGAGCATCATCTCCCTGGTTTTCAAGGAAGTTAGCGGGCAGCTGGAAAGGAATAACATGGCTGTATCAGTACTTACTCTTGTGCAGTGACGGTTGTACCAGGAAAAGTGTAGCGCCTCAAATATGTCATCCTCATCATGTTGACCAGGCTTCTCAGTAAGCAGCTGATTATTCTCAAATGCAGCCAGGAGCTTTTGCTGTAGTGATGAGCAGATATAGGCAAGGAGGGATGTGCAAACAAAGACCATGAGGGAGTCGTCTGAGTTGCAAATATTGAGTGATTGGCTGATATCAAGAAGTTTGACAAGGCACGGAACACTTGAGTGTACAATGAACTTACCCCAAAATGATATTTGCTGGGATCCTCAGGTACATCTCACATGTAGCCTTTACACTGTCTTGATACAGAGACTGAAGCTAGCAATAACTCAGGTGGATGATTGGATAAGGCTCCCAATGTGTAGCCACATACTTGTGTTTGCAAGTCATTAGTGTCTGTTGCTACATGGCCCTTCACTGCTTGTTCCCTTCCCTTCTCAGTCCACAGGATATTGACATTGTAATCATGTTCTGCCTGAAAGACTTTGTTTGCAGCCAAAGAATAATTATACAATGTAGGGATGGTGGTGGTGTTTTTCTCGCTGAGAAAGCAAGATAGATAGGTGTTGGGAAGAGGATAGTCCTCTTCCTCATTGATGTCAGTCAATGGGAGACTGTACGGCCTACTCAAAAATGAGTGTTCCAGTGGTGCAAGCATGTTGTAACCCAGTTGGTGCAGAGGGATAGCTGGATTACCAGCGTAAATAGTGGAAGTGTAGCAAGACTGCCAGGCAACGCAGTCACGCTCAAGTAAGACAAAGTTACTAGGTATATTGTCATTAGCAAGGATATCCTATTAAACTTCAATAAAGCTAAAAACTATAGCACGCACTTGAAGATAACAGAATTTAAAAAAATGGTCTGAAGAGCTGATATTTGTGCAATCAAATTCATTGGCTAGCTGATCCTCCGCAAGTATAGCCGGGGAGGACATTGATGCCATGCTAATGGGCAAAAAGAGGCACATGTGACAGATAGTAGGAATGATGTGGTCAATAATTAAATTTCCCTCAATGGTTCCTTTTTAAAGCTTGTCAGAGGTGTACAAGAGGCGACTATCTTTAATTCTTATTTTTTTTTGGCATTCTTAGCAAATTTTCAAGGTCCCATGGTGAAATGCCCTCCATGGCAGCAACTGAAACACGAAGACCCAGACCGGCAATAAGTACTAATAACTATATGGAGCCTCCACCAGCAAGGGCTGCAAACTTGCTTCTAGTGGAATACCAGTCTTTGTAACAACCAAGAGTTAGTTACTCTGGCGCACACAAGAACACACTATAAAGGTAGTGATGAGGGAGTGGTTACTCCTTAAGCTGTAGAGAGTTTGTTGGTATACAACAGGAGGACTTGCTGAGGAGTCTCCTTGATCTATTGGGGTATTTATACTGATACAGAGTGTTTGTACCTATGTACTGTACAGTTAATAAAAGCAGTGGCTGATGATGTCAGAGGGCGCAGCCCGTATGACCAGCTCCACTGTGTAAGAGAGTTTGTGTCTAAAAGAAGAATAAAGGTAGCGCTGCGCGAGAAGGTGGAGTTAGAACAAAAAAGGAAAGTGCCGCATGGCACGGAGTGTGAACTATAGTAAAAGGTTAAAGCGGAGAATGAAAATTAAAGGAAAGGTCCGAAAATTGTGTTATTGTAACAGTCTTAGAACATCCTTTTGCTGGGTTTGTTGGACAGATGCACAATTTCTTGATTGTATATTCCATTGAGAGACAGACCTATTCGTATTTTGATACTACAATTTGAGATATGAGCGAAGAATATTGAATATGAGAGAAAGACAAGTGTACTTACCTTTGACATTTTGTGACAAGCTGCATAAGGTTGACCATCAGAAGAAAGTTAACGGCTATGTCCTTGCCACTAAGTCCCTTGCAACGAGCAACAACTGACATAAGTGTTTCATCGAGATATGCTCCCTCCTGGATTGCAGACGTGACGTTCAGGAGCCAAGCTTCTGGGTTGTGCGTGTCAGAGCCCCAACGAGCAAATGAAAGAGTGGCAATGATGGCATTGACATTCTCGCTTGTGTTGATCCAGGGACTACTTCATTGTCGCCATGTACCTTTGCCACCCTGACGCTGCAGTGCAAAAGTAATACCACCCCTAGGACAAGGGCAATGGGGCTCAGAAGCTGGTGCCAGGTCTTGAGGTCATTGAGTTTATTGTCTTGTTGCTCTGGATTTCCCTTGATTGCTTTGTTTGGAAGCCATAATAGTTTTTTTTGGAATGCTGGTATTGGGTAGGTTGATTGATTCAGAGCCAGAATCTTGAAGTGTATCAGTGCCAGTAGAAAGATGAGACTCGTCCAACCAGGGAAGCATGTTTGGTAGTGCTGATTGCTTTTTAGGTAGGTTATTAAATTAGTTATAGTATTGGATGGTGCCGTTGGCTCTCCAAAGAGGAACTGGAAAGAAAAATGTAAACATACCTAGTGAGGTTTCACCTGACAATAACTTGGATTCAGATAGGACTGACAAATATATAGTTTCAGCTGAGGATAGCCAGATCAGAAATCAAACTTGAAAGCTCACCTGGCAATGCAGACAAAATCAATGGGTATGATAGAAATGTTGATAAGTTGCTCTGAAAGTTGACCAGGCCTTCAGGTAAGTCTTGGATACCATGCGTATTTCCACCAGATGCATGAGGTCATTCCTATGCATGCTCAGTGCACGTGCCAGCAGCTCATATTCCGATATGGATAGCATTTTTTGGGATAACCAAAAAAGGCAGTTAAGCAGATGTTTGAGCATCTGCCATTCTTGGTCTGACCATAAATGGAAGGTATGTGAGCATCCAAGCAATATCCTCTTTAGGAAGGTGTGCAAGCATCTGAGCAACGTCCTCTTTAGGAAGGTGTGCAAATATCCCAGTGACCTCCATTTTAGGAAAATGTGTGATCACATGTCCCCTCCAAAAGCAAGAAGTGCTCAACAAGGCGATCACTTCCTACTTTTGGGCACATAGCTATTTTATCTCACCTTACTTACCTATGCCTGCAAGTTCCAGCTCAAGGAAGTATGGCTTCCATGGGCCTCCGTCAGGGTCAGCTTGCTGCTAAGTATCAAAATTGTGTTGCTCACCCATCATTAACATTTCTCCTAGGAATCTTGCCATGGCCATGCTTAATGTAAGTATATTGTTAGTTTGCACCATAATTTTTAACTTTATACTCCAATAGCACCCATCTTCTTTGGAAGGTTTTCCCATCCAACACCACGGTACCCCACCAACCAAACCCAAAGTATGTCCATCCCATTATTTTCTTGATTTCTCTCTCACTTATCCCTGTTCCAGTTCAACACTTTCCTATTTAAAGGATTTAAGCAATATTATCACACCTTTATGAACCACCTTATCAAGGCAGAGGCAGCTCCCTTGAAGAGTTACTGCGCCCTTGAAGACATGCTCCACATCCTATTTCCCCTATCTGAACTCTTCCCATCTACGCCAGGTGCTCTCCCTCAAGAAAACCCCTTGTTTACTGCCTTCAAATGCCTTCGACAGTAAGGGCTTTACTCGTCTGAGTCAGGGAAGTTGACTGCTGCAAGTTCCTGCCCGGATTTGACTAAACCATGGAGCCCTGGCTCAGAAGAAGAGTATGCAGATTTTCTTTTCTATCTGGTTCACAAAGTTGATCAGCTTGTGGATTCCGGCACCTTCAAGAGGTCCAAATAGTGTACTTCTGCGTATGCTGTCCAGGCAGTCCGGTGATGCTGGTGGAAGGCGCCGCCCAGGTCTTGTACTCATATCCTCCAGTGATATGTCTTATCCCCCTAAGCTCCCTCCTGCAAGTATGAGAAATGCCAACAGTCTTGGCGAGCTCAAGGACCAAGAGGAAAATAAAGCTTCTTTTGACAAGGTACACAAACAGCTTATAGGAAGATTGTCATTTGTTAGGGCTGCACAAGATTGACATATCTACACTCTAGGTACTTCTTACATTATTGTCTAGTCTCCTATTAATCTCATACACTTTTAAGGTCTTTCTATATGGGGTTCTTCCTTTACTTTGCTCTACATGGGTCAGGGTGGCTCAATCATTATGTTTGAACTCAATCTTCACCAGCAACCAACACTTTTCCTTCACCTTCTCCTTGGATTTTTCCATGGCTCAGACGAGTGTTTGGGCTACAATACTGGGGCTAACCTGTAGTCAGGCGAGCACAAATACCTATATTGAGGAGATCAGACGACCCATAGATATTGTGGTTAAAAGGTGTCAATCTGACAGTGAAGGATACTTGGCATGATACTTGCCGCCATCTTACTGAGGGTATAATTATTTGCCTGCTTGAAGTAAAAGGAGAAAAAGGAGTCCCATGTCTCATTTGTGAAGAGAAAGTTTGCAGCTCAAAGCAATGGGCCCATCATGATCAATCAAGCCAAAGTCCAGAATATAATTCCACATCCAATATTTGTGATGCCCTTGGCTCCACATTATCCCTGAAAGACAAGGAGAAGGCCGGAGCTTTGGCTCATCCACACCACCCTTACCAACTGCGTGTTCACATTTGTTCAATGACTACACCTGCTGGTGCAATTATAACAGATTTTAATTGCCTAGAGGAGCTCCTTGTTGTGATCATTGATTTCATCAAAAGCGAGTATCATACCCACCATTTATTTGTCTATGCTAACATTAACTAGGTCACAAAATGGCAATGGCAACCTCTGTTTCAGGCCAAGTTCCTGTGAAAGTCTTACACCAGGATGGCTCAATCAATAACTCCCTTATTGTGGATCAAGCACTGCCTGACTGGCCCCCTTTGAAAGCTCCAGAGGGATGTGCACCTCCCGATACTCACATACAGAGGGGTTTACTTGCAGACTGGGGATTTGCAGCTGTATTTGAAGATACTGAAGAGTTAGCGGAGCATTCAGACAACTCAAATAATCATTCAAACAACTCAAAGGAACATTTAGATGATGTGTCTGAAGATTCAGACCAGGATGACCACTATTTTGGATTGAATCCTGGTGATGTCCAGAAGCTGCAAGAGTTGGTGAAGTCCATGCTATCCACTGTTAACCACGAGGAAGAAATAATCCGCTCTGACCAGAGTGTCTATTCCTCGGATTTATTTTTACATCATAATCAACCTGAGTGGACGTTAGATGTTGCAAAGGGTACTCTTGATTAGGTTATACAACAGTTGAGTAAGGAGGGTTGGCAGGTTGGTAATAGAAATCATGTTCTTGAGCATACAGTAAGTGTTTATATTGGCCATCATTCAATTATTTTGTTTTATGTATTTTTTACAGGGGACAGAGCCTTTTATGGCGGTGGAAGTGCAAAATGCACAGCCTGGTGACTGGATTTGACACACTGCCCATCATAACCTGGAATTGTTCTATTACGTATTGCTGGCCATGTGTGTCTTGATGGTAAAGCCGTATGAGATGAAAGATGCAGATGCTAAAGAAAAGGACGACATCAAGAAATGGCTAAATTCTGAGTTCACTTCAATGTTAACCCGCTCTGACGCTGCTTTCCACAAGTATCAGACCTTTGGCAGAGTCGATAGTCTCAGCTTGTTTCTTGAAAACAATGTATCTGAATACTTTCCCTTTATGATCCCTTACTTCAAGCGCCTCTGCAAGGTTTGGTTTGGGTCCACATTGTTCCTCTCAAAGAGGTTTGTAGAGGCAGGTCCACCACCATTCTTTGTATTGTTGCATGTCTCCCATGACAATGTTCTCAATATCCTCAGGGAAGCTCTAGAGGAAATTCAACTCAATGGAAGGTGGAAGGATCTGAGGAGGCCTTTCTTCAGGCAGTCAAGGCATCTAATCGTCTGCAAGCTGTTACTCTCCAATCTCTTAAACACCGTCATAATGCCTTGTCTTTGTTTCTTGCTTCTGATATTGCAGATTCTAAGTGCCCTCGTACTAAATAGTCATGTATTTGTAATGTGACCTTGTTTGATGTCTGTAAAATTGAGTTCTCTGTAGCATTCATTGTTCCTCATTCTCCAACCTAACAAAATGCTTGTCAACCGTAACACTCCTCACCCATGCCTAGCATCATGTGGCAGATCTTTTTCCAGCACCCGTGCCGCAATACGCACCTTGGCTCTGCAAGAAGCTGTGCTTGGTACCGCAAGGGTAAATTGAGAGAGATCCTAACCCAGCAGAATGGCGACTTGGAGAGGCAAGGATTGCTAGTGGAAGAAAATCTAGATAACCCCTATGGCCCTCCACATCCATTCCAGGAGGAATCCATTGGAGATGCCATAGAAGATATTAAAGAAGATCTATTTGCATTTATCCCACTCAAGCAACCTGAACAGGAGGATCTGGAGCCAGGGGAGGCAGCGGGTCCTTCTAATCATCCAAATGCCATTTCTCTGAATGATAATGATGATGAGCATGTAGAAATTCTCCACCCTACAGCAGGTCAGATAATATGTATGGACTATACTTTGTATGAGAGATGGAGAAAAGAGTTTGAAGGGGCAAGAGGGGCTGAAGACAACTATGGGGATGTGGATATGGATAATAATTTCCCAGTTGCCTCTGCACCACAGGATGCTAGGTTATTTCTATTTGCATCAGAAACAGACTGGCAAGTTGCCTATTGGGCAATCTAGGATGGAATAGGTCACAAATTGTTTGACCATTTGTTAGCTATTCCAGGGATATGTCTTTATTCTATTCACTTCCTGGATCTCCTTAAATAAGCTATTGTTTCAGGTTAAAGAGAGACAGGGATTGTCCTATCACAACATTAAAGGGCTACACAAGATAGTTGACTCTGGTATTCCATCCAGAGCTGATTGGACGTCAAAAACTATTATTCCCAGATGCCCCTGATGACAAGCATCTAATCCATTACCATGATGTCCTTTCTGCCATTTGTAGCCTCCTTGACAACCCAGCCCATGCAAAACACATTGTCTACAAACCTAAGAAGATATTCAGTAATGCACAGAAAGAAAATAGAATTTACAATGAAATGTGGACTGGAAAGTGGTGGCATGCAATCCAGGTCAGTATTACACTGGATATTAATTTTATTTGAATGTTGACTCTTATGTGTGCAGGCACGTCTACCTAAGGGAGCAGCTCTTTCACCAGTCATAATTGCTACAGACAAAACATAATTGACGCAGTTCTCAGATTCCAAATTTGCCTATCCTGTGTATCTAACTTTGGGCAATATTCCACGTGCAATATGATGGAGGCCAAGCCAGCATGCCTGTATCTTAATTGGCTACTTGTCTGTAAGCAAAATCATAGGCATGCAACTCACTTTGAGAGAAAAATCATACAGAGTGCAGAGACTATTTCATGAGTCCATGAAGATTATCTGGACCCATTAAAAAAAGCTGGGGGGGATGGAATAGAGGTGGTAGGAGGAGATGGAGCAGTGAGAAGAGTATACCCTGTGCTAGCCTGCTATGTGGCCGATTATCCAGAGCAGTATCTGGTGACATGCTCAAAATATGGTACCTGCCCCAAATGCAAACGACCTCCAGAGGAGCTTTTAGTCTCTACTGCAGGAGAGCCACATACTGATTAATGGACAGAGTCAGTAATCAACAAGGCTAAGGAAGATATACATCCATTCTATCAGTTTCAAGAGAGGTGCAAGGAGCAACTAGTATCTGGATCCGTCTACAAGCCTTTTTGGACTGGGTTTCCTCACTGTAACACCCATATTGCAATCACTCCTGATGTCCTCCACCAGTTAATATTTTTCACCAACACAAAGATATCCTTATTTGTCCGGGAGTCATGGACCATTTCAACATACCTAAATTTCATTCCCTCTTACACTACTAGGAGTTTATCACATGGTTTAGCACCACCAACAACTACAATATGGAGATGTTTGAAAGATTTCATATAGACTTTGCTAAAGATGGATGGAGGGCCTCCAATAAGAGGAATAAAGCTCCTCAAATGATCACCTGGCTGCTGTGTAGGGAAAAAATATTTGCTTTTGAGAGTTATCTTAAAATGAGCATGGAAAAAGACGATGAAGATGTTTTCCTTTGTGCCAAGTCTCAGGATTGTCATATCATTATTACAAAGAATCCAAGCAAATCCCAACAATGACTTATATCTATCATGGAGAAGCACTCCTGCCCGGGCTTTGAGGATATACTCAAAATCTATCTTAATTCAAAATTACAACAGCCCAATTCCAGAGCACAAACGAGATCTTATCCTCTTCCATTTCAAAACCTTGATGTTTTCCACTCATTCAAATTCTCCCTTGAGACTCTTGGAAATGATGTGGACTTGTTTAATGACCAAATGGATGCTGTAAAGGCAAAACCCTCAAGTGTTGGTGAACAGCATCCTAGGTTTGATACTATTATAGTGATGAACTCTAATGACTGTGAATTAACAGGTTTAACAGGTAAGTTCTATAATATAAAGTTCTATCTACTATCTGTTTAAAAGTTGTACCAGGCAGAAGAATTGGATGTCTTAGAGTGATCTTCAAGTTACCTACAACTTTATATGGCACACATAGTGCCCCTTCTAACTGGCCCAAAGATCATTTGGCTTATATTAAATGGTTTAATTATCTAAGGCCAACAGCTAAAGACAACCATATGATGTACTCTGTTACCAAACCTGGGCCTAATGCTTCTGGCTACCTGCCTGGTGATATTATACCCCTTTCTGCAATTAGACAGGTTTGTCATTTGATTCCAGTCTTTGGGGGAAATAGAGATACTTGTCCACTCAATTGGACTCACAGTAATGTTTTGGATGTTTGTACAAAATTTTATCTCAACAATTTTAGTAGTAAATACACTTATCAGACACTATGGTAAATTCAAATTATGAATATTATTGTTTTGTTTTTAGCTAAATTTTGTGCCATAAAGGCTATAATTGCATTGATAGGGCTATAATTACTATAACAATATTTGTATAGCGCTATAATTGCATTTATAGGGCTATAGTTGCTATAAAAGCATACATATATACATGTGGTGGCTATATAGCGCTACACAGCAAAAGAGTTTTTCCTGATGCATTGGGTTAGACATAACTGTTGGCAAACAGGCTACTCAAAGAACAATCTTGCTGGACATGTACTTTGTGCCAGAGCTAAACAGCAATCTACTGTCAGTCTTAAGGCTATTGAATATAAGCTACAGCGTAACCTTCAAAAACAACTCCTGTTGAATCCAGCTAAAAGGGAAAACCACCGCATTAGCTCACAAACACCAAAACCTATGTATCCTAGAGGCAACACCCTACATACCAGAACAAGCCTATGTGGCATATCCCTTTGGATATGCGAGAAATAGAGAACCTATTTTCCCTGTCAGCAATGTTGACTACTTTTCCAGCCTCCCTTAGAATGTGGCATAACAGACTAGGCCACATCCATCTAGATTCTCTGAAAAAACTGTCAAAAAACGGGATGGTCAAAGATTTAGAGATCATTGGGGAAGAGGATATCAAAAGATACCAATGTCCATCCTGCCTAGCAGGCAAAAAATCCCAAAATATCATTACATTCAAGTCTGAAGTGGAAAATCCCCGCGTTCTGCACAGAACTGACTAAAATATCTGTGGTTCCATGTCAGTATCCACATGCTCAGGACAAAAAAATTTCATCACATCCATAGATGGACACTTGCATAAACTGGTAGTGAAGCTCCTAACAATAAAGGACGAGACTTTTGCTAGCACAAAAGGCTACCTAGAAAGAGCTGAATGTGAAACCAGCAGCGTGGCAATTTCCTCAGGAGTGATGGAGGGGGGAAAATGTGTCAAAAATCTTTGAAACTTACCTAAAGTCAAAATGCATACATCACAAAAAGACTAATGCTTACACTCTCCAAGAAAATGGCATTGCTGAATGTATGAACCGAACCATCATGGAAATGGGTTGCAGTATAACAGAAGAATCTAATCTACCAAAATCATACTTGGAATATGCAGTACTGCACTCAGCACACATAATAAACCATATTCCCACACGCACATTGCAAGAGAACTTGACCCCTCACAAATTATACTCTGGAAACAAGCCATCAATATCCTATTTGCAAATATTTGGATGTAAAGTGTTTATTCACATACCTGATGAAAAATGAGGGAAACTCAATACAAAAACACTAGAATGCACCTACCTTGGATATGCAAAGGGTCTGGTTGCCTCATAGAGTCCAGAGATGTTGTATATGATGAGAAAGACACCTCAGGTCATAGTTGTGTCGTACTGTAAAGCAGGAGTCAAGGCAATCAAAGTCCAAATGTCAAAAACCAAATGACTCACCTGCTGTAACAACCAAGAGTTTGTTACTCTGGTGCACAACTCAGACAAAGCTATAAAGGTAGTGAGGGGAGTGGTTACCCTTAGGATAGGACCGAGTTAGTTGTGAGTAAACAATAGGAGGACTTGCTGAGGAGTCTCCTTGATCTATTGGGGTATATATACTACTATAGGTTGTTTGTATATGTGTACTATACAGTTGATGGGAGCAGTGGCTGATGATGTCATAGAGCACAGCCTGTGTGATCAGCTCCACTGCGTGAGAGACTTTGTAACTAAGAATAAAGATAAACAGCACAGCGTGAGAAAGTGGATTTTGAACAAAATGGAAAGTGCCACATGGCACAGTGTGTGAAAACTACATGAGAAAGTTAAAGAGGAGAATGAAAATTAAAGTTCCAAAAATTGTGTATCATAACACCTGCACAAAGACTCATCCAGTCCCAGAAATTGAATCCATTTCCATCCTCTCCGACACTGAAAGCCTATCTAGTGACAGGGAAACCAAAACCAAAATCCATGTAAGACCCGCTATAGAACCAAAAGAAGCAAGTACAAAGCTCACCTCCACAGACCAAATGTCTACAATATTGCAGTCAATCCTGAAACCGCTAACCAATCAGCAAAAGGCCACACACCTGCAGTCAATCCAAAAACTCCAGTCAGAGCCAAATGCCTCCCAACAGGACTCTGTCCCACATCCCAAGGACCACCAGTCCCTTATCCTCTTCCAATTTCTCCCCTAGTGATCCAATGCTCATCCCTTATTTAAAGAGGCCCAGTGCCGGACAACGACCAATGCTACTTTGTGAATGCATACAAACCAAAAAGGTTGGAGAGGAAGGAGTACAGGGAAGTCGAGCAAAATGAGGCAGAGAGCAACAGGTGAGGCAGTATCAGCGAAGTATAAAGTGAGTGTAAGAAGATAAACTCACCACATGATGAACATGCATACAGAGTGTCTAATGCAAACACTGAACCCACGACGTACAACCAAGCAGAAAACAGTCCTGACACAATTTTCTGGCAGGCTGCAATGCTAGAAGAACTGGCTGCTTTCAACAAAGTCAACCTTTACAATGAAGTGGAAAGATCGCGAGGACAAAAAGTTATCAGTTTAAAATGGGTATACCGCATCAAAAGAGGACCAGACAACTCAGTACAGAATTACAAGGCAAGAGTTGTAGCTAAAGGCTTCACACAAGTAGAAAGCATAGACTATAACAAAACTTTTGCTCCTGTAACAAAATTTGCCTCAATTTGAACCTTACTTGCCATAGCAGAAAAGCAAAACTTGGAGATACATCAAATGGATGTAAAGGCAGCCTACTTAAATGGGGATCTTGACAAAGATGTCTTTATGGAATGTCCCCCAGGATTTGCTACATCTAAGGCCAAAGTCTGGAAACTAAAGCAGTCAATCTACGGGCTAAAACAAGCTGGACAAGCATGGTACAAGAAAATTTGATCAGAATTTGAACATCTCAGCTTCAAGCAATGTGAGTCAGATCACGCTATTTTTCACAAGGAAAATGGCAACTCTATAGTCACTGTTGCAATATATGTTGACATTAAGTTCAAGGCCACACATAAAAACCATCTTGCTATCTCAATGCCAGTATATCAACCCTATATTGTCACAACTTGGAATGTAAGAATGCAAACCCGTAGGCACTCCAATAGAACCAAACACAAAACTATGACACTCTGTTTGCACTTTTTCAACAGCGGAATACTTTGGGCACTGTATGACACGAGACAGCAGAATAGCTTAGAAGCACATAAAATACAAGATTTGCGATGACGGAATAGCTGAGGCAAAATAGGGCTATGAGAATTGAGACAGCCAGTACTAAACTAAGGATAGTCATAAAGATCCAGGAGGGCATCATCATGCATGTATCAATTAATCTGCATCGAGTGTGAAGTACCTTCAGAAATGATGAGTAAGCAGTGCACTTGGCACCAGAGTTTTGCCTGTTCAGCCCAAATGCTATCAGACAGTGATACATAAATCTCTTTTGTACGTTGCCAGCTAGCTTGCAATACCTCAAACATGGGTTCATCATCTAGACCGTCCCTCTTAATAAAACTATGTGAAACTCAGCCGCTGCCCAAGAGGCTATAGAAACAACTTTGTAATTTACCTAAGTGAAACTACAATAGATGTTAGTTTAAGGTGATCTCTAATAAATGTAATGTAACATACCTCAGCCGCTGCCTGAGAGGCTATAGAAACGACCGAGGTATTCCTATACTAAACCCCCTACTACTTATAGTCGGAGGTGCTACTCGCTACAGTATAATGACTCCTAGGAGTACAATTGTGCTCCTAGGAGAACAATGGTTACTCCATGGAGTGGTGGCTATGCTCCATGGAGAACAATGGCTGCTTTGGCAGAGACCGGGTTTATCCGGTTTTACTCCCACTCGAGTGCAACTGTAGTCTCATAGCTTTAGAGAATTTCCAGTGTTTTTTGTGAGTGAGGGGTTTAGTGAGAATGTCTGCAACCATATCTCCTGTAGGAACGTATCTGATTACTGCCTCTCCCTTTGATACTAAGTCATCTCGGATAAAATGATATTTCCGTTGAATGTGTTTTGTGCGAGCACGGAACTGTGGATCTCGTGTACGAATGATAGTTGCTTGATTGTCACAGTGCAATGTTGTAGGTCCATTTTGAGCATGTCCAATTTCTTCAAAAAATGTCCAAAGCCATGCAAGGTGTTGTCCAGCATTGCTCAATCCAATGTACTCTGACTCCGTGGAGGATAAAGCTACCATGCTTTGTCTTTTGCTTGTCCAGGAGATTGCTCCTTGGATGGTGATAAAGACAAACCCTGATGTTGATCGAGATGTGTCTGGGTCTCCAGACCAATCTGCATCTGATTATCCATAGAAATCCATGTCCATAGAGACATCTGTGCCATCATATTGTAGTTCCATATCCCTGGTTGCTTTCAGATATCGGAGGACACATTTTGCAGCTTCCCAGTGATGGCTCCTTGGAGCTGAGCTATGTCTGCTTAGTATTCCAACAACGTAGGCAATGTCTGGGCAGGTTCCGAGCATGACATACATGAGGGAGCCTACAATTGAGAGGTATGACACTTGGCGCCCTTCAATATGCATCTCATGTTGCACAATATCTTCCCCTGGAGCGTTTGCGAGGAGTTTTGATCCATGGGCCATTGGTGTCCATACTGGTTTGCAGTTCTTTATTCCAGTACGCTCCAGGACTGTGCCAATGTATTGGTGTTGCAATAGGGATATTGTTTTGTTTGAACGATCACGTTGGATTTCTATTCTGAGGATGTATTTTGCTTCTCCAAGGTCCCGCATTTTGAATATGGATTCGAGTTTGGCTTTTGTGATATCCATGAATTTTCGGGATGAAGCTCCTAGGAGGAGGTCATCTACATAGGCAACAACAAAGCATATTTGTTTGTTTTCCCGGAATACATAGAGACATGTTTCTGCATTTAGTCTTGTGAAACCGAGCTCCTGGAGCTTGCGATCAAAAGTTTTGTTCCATGTACAACCAGCTTGTTTTAACCTGTAGATGGATTTCTTCAATCTCCAGCAGTATCCAGGTTGGATAGGAACACCCCTTGGAGGAAGCATGTACAGTTTTTCTTCAAGTTCTCCATTGAGATAAGCTGTGGATACGTCCATTTGATCAAGTTCTAGGTCGTACTTTGCTGCCAGGGCTAGAATAATTCAGATTGACTCTAAGTTTGCAACCGGAGCAAAAACCTCCTGGTAATCAATCCCCTCCCTTTGAGTAAAACCTCGTGCAACAATCCGGAGTTTGTATCTCTTAATGTTTCCGTTTCGATCAAACTTGATCCGGAACACAGGTTTTGATGTGATGGGTTTTACTCCCTTCGGAAGTGGAACAGTGTCATATACTGCATTAGTATTGAGACTTAGGAGTTCCTCCTCCAAGGCAGACTTCCATAATTCTCCATCCGGACGTGATAAGGCTTCCTTTAGTGTACTTGGAAGGTCTGTGTTAGATGGACCGGTACTTGCTATTCCAGCAAAGAATGTCTCCTCCGTATCAGATGTTTCTTCATGAACCTCAGGAGTGTTAGGTTTCTCCATGGAGTTGTCATGCTGCTCTTTTCAAGACTGTTCCTCATCTAGAGTCCTTTGATAATCTTGGTTTTTGTCTGCAGGACGGGTCTGGCGACTGCTTCTGCATACTCCTGGGACTTCAGCAGGCATGACTGCTCTTTTAGGAACTTGTGCAGGTGCTCCAGGGAGTAGATGCATTTGTGTATTTGTTGCCCCACTCACTCCTGAAGGTGTTGGATCACTCTTCAGAGGTGTTGTATGCCTTCCAGAAGCTGATCCAATGGACAGGCTGTCTAGCTGTATTCGGACTTTTTCCACATCAGCTGGCTGTATGTTGAGGG
Source organism: Serpula lacrymans var. lacrymans S7.9 (assembly GCF_000218685.1). Lineage (NCBI taxonomy): Eukaryota > Fungi > Basidiomycota > Agaricomycetes > Boletales > Serpulaceae > Serpula > Serpula lacrymans. The sequence continues at coordinate 351,690 of NW_006763292.1, read as the reverse complement.
GCTATCCTCCCACTGACTGTAACTCTACTTTGGCTTTCCATTCTGAAGATGGCCAGTGTTCATGTCTTGGTTGTAGAGACTGTTGTGGAGGGTATCTTAGCTGATTAGGTGCTCCCACTGCTCTTGGAACGTCTCCACGGAGGTATTGCCCCACTGCTCTCGGAACATCTTCATGCTGAATGGTGTAACTTCCACAAAGCCAAATCACACAACACCTCGGAGTGTCGAACACTTCAGTCAGCTGAAAAAGGTCAAAAGAAGAAGGGAAAGGAAAGACACAAGGATAAAGGAAAAGAGAAGGAAAAGGCAAATACAGCGGAGCAATCATCTGGATCTGACTCCGAGGAGGAACAAAGTCATATTGCATTGGAACATGTACATATTTCCAAGCCACTTGCTAAACACATTCAAGCTTACCTTGTGTCGGAACCTGATAAGACCAACACAACGATTATTATTAACTCCGGAGCAACATCCCACATGGTCCCTCACCGCTCCTGGTTTGAGCCAGGAACATACCATGTTCTGTATCCTCCGAGGACAATCAGTTTTGGGGATGAATCCTCTGTAAATGCCATTGGCGATGGAACAGTAATCCTACAAGCAACTATTGGCAAAAAGGACTACAATATTGCACTGTCAAATGTCTTACTTGTGCCAAACTTCATGTTAGCACTCATCTCTGTCCACAAATTGTCCAAAACAGGGATATCAAAGCCATAATGATTGGCTACACACATGGAAAGCAAGCCTACAAACTCCTAGACACTGAAAAATGAACTGTGTTTTCCAGTCGGCATGTCATATTCAATGAATCCAGAAAGGTACAAAAGGACGACACTGCTCCCTGGAACACAGATACTAGCACAGATCAGTGGGAGGGACTCATTCCAGAGAATGCTCACTATCCAGACCAAAAAACATTGGAGGAGGATGATCCTGACCCTTGGATCCGAGATCCAAATGAATTACAAATGGAACCATATCAGCATGAAGATGTTCCGAGAGCAGTGGGGCAATACCTCCGTGGAGACGTTCCAAGAGCAGTGGGAGCACCTAATCAGCTAAGATACCCTCCACAACAGTCTCTACAACCAAGACATGAACACTGGCCATCTTCAGAATGGAAAGCCAAAGTAGAGTTACAGTCAGTGGGAGGATAGCCCCTCAACATACAGCCAGCTGATGTGGAAAAAGTCCGAATACAGCTAGACAGCCTGTCCATTGGATCAGCTTCTGGAAGGCATACAACACCTCTGAAGAGTGATCCAACACCTTCAGGAGTGAGTGGGGCAACAAATACACAAATGCATCTACTCCCTGGAGCACCTGCACAAGTTCCTAAAAGAGCAGTCATGCCTGCTGAAGTCCCAGGAGTATGCAGAAGCAGTCGCCAGACCCGTCCTGCAGACAAAAACCAAGATTATCAAAGGACTCTAGATGAGGAACAGTCTTGAAAAGAGCAGCATGACAACTCCATGGAGAAACCTAACACTCCTGAGGTTCATGAAGAAACATCTGATACGGAGGAGACATTCTTTGCTGGAATAGCAAGTACCGGTCCATCTAACACAGACCTTCCAAGTACACTAAAGGAAGCCTTATCACGTCCGGATGGAGAATTATGGAAGTCTGCCTTGGAGGAGGAACTCCTAAGTCTCAATACTAATGCAGTATATGACACTGTTCCACTTCCGAAGGGAGTAAAACCCATCACATCAAAACCTGTGTTCCGGATCAAGTTTGATCGAAACGGAAACATTAAGAGATACAAACTCCGGATTGTTGCACGAGGTTTTACTCAAAGGGAGGGGATTGATTACCAGGAGGTTTTTGCTCCGGTTGCAAACTTAGAGTCAATCTGAATTATTCTAGCCCTGGCAGCAAAGTACGACCTAGAACTTGATCAAATGGACGTATCCACAGCTTATCTCAATGGAGAACTTGAAGAAAAACTGTACATGCTTCCTCCAAGGGGTGTTCCTATCCAACCTGGATACTGCTGGAGATTGAAGAAATCCATCTACAGGTTAAAACAAGCTGGTTGTACATGGAACAAAACTTTTGATCGCAAGCTCCAGGAGCTCGGTTTCACAAGACTAAATGCAGAAACATGTCTCTATGTATTCCGGGAAAACAAACAAATATGCTTTGTTGTTGCCTATGTAGATGACCTCCTCCTAGGAGCTTCATCCCGAAAATTCATGGATATCACAAAAGCCAAACTCGAATCCATATTCAAAATGCGGGACCTTGGAGAAGCAAAATACATCCTCAGAATAGAAATCCAACGTGATCGTTCAAACAAAACAATATCCCTATTGCAACACCAATACATTGGCACAGTCCTGGAGCGTACTGGAATAAAGAACTGCAAACCAGTATGGACACCAATGGCCCATGGATCAAAACTCCTCGCAAACGCTCCAGGGGAAGATATTGTGCAACATGAGATGCATATTGAAGGGCGCCAAGTGTCATACCTCTCAATTGTAGGCTCCCTCATGTATGTCATGCTCGGAACCTGCCCAGACATTGCCTACGTTGTTGGAATACTAAGCAGACATAGCTCAGCTCCAAGGAGCCATCACTGGGAAGCTGCAAAATGTGTCCTCCGATATCTGAAAGCAACCAGGGATATGGAACTACAATATGATGGCACAGATGTCTCTATGGACATGGATTTCTATGGATAATCAGATGCAGATTGGTCTGGAGACCCAGACACATCTCGATCAACATCAGGGTTTGTCTTTATCACCATCCAAGGAGCAATCTCCTGGACAAGCAAAAGACAAAGCATGGTAGCTTTATCCTCCACGGAGTCAGAGTACATTGGATTGAGCAATGCTGGACAACACCTTGCATGGCTTTGGACATTTTTTGAAGAAATTGGACATGCTCAAAATGGACCTACAACATTGCACTGTGACAATCAAGCAACTATCATTCGTACACGAGATCCACAGTTCCGTGCTCGCACAAAACACATTCAACGGAAATATCATTTTATCCGAGATGACTTAGTATCAAAGGGAGAGGCAGTAATCAGATACGTTCCTACAGGAGATATGGTTGCAGACATTCTCACTAAACCCCTCACTCACAAAAAACACTGGAAATTCTCTAAAGCTATGAGACTACAGTTGCACTCGAGTGGGAGTAAAACCGGATAAACCCGGTCTCTGCCAAAGCAGCCATTGTTCTCCATGGAGCATAGCCACCACTCCATGGAGTAACCATTGTTCTCCTAGGAGCACAATTGTACTCCTAGGAGTCATTATACTGTAGCGAGTAGCACCTCCGACTATAAGTAGTAGGGGGTTTAGTATAGGAATACCTCGGTCGTTTCTATAGCCTCTCAGGCAGCGGCTGAGGTATGTTACATTACATTTATTAGAGATCACCTTAAACTAACATCTATTGTAGTTTCACTTAGGTAAATTACAAAGTTGTTTCTATAGCCTCTTGGGCAGCGGCTGAGTTGCACTTAGTTTTATTAATAATGACTCCATGGAGTCACCATTGTTCTTGGAGAACAATGGCTGCTTCGGCAGAGACCGGGTTTATCTGGTTTTGTCACCTCTCATCTGGAAGAAGCCCATAACCATTGTGAGTAATGTCATCAGCTACAATCTCACGAAGCATCAAAAAAAAGGTCCCCTAGATCAGGGTCTTGCAAAGGACTCATGTTTGAAGGGGTTTTGACTCTGTTGTGAAGAATGTGGTGCTGTTGCTGATGACAGATCAGAAGATAGCAGTTCTTGATCAATGGTTCTCGTCTCTTTGATTAGCCATAGACACCAAGTGTAGCTTGTCCAATTAGATGTATATCCTGAAGGAAACAGTTATTAGAGATTTTATGATAGCATTCCCACCTATCATTGGACTCTTGTTGTTAGTCTCAGAGCTGGCAATTGGATGCAAATTCCAATCAACTTGAAAGGATCAACAGTTGTCATTGATGGCTTCATTAAAGAGTAAATTGGATTTCACTATTTTTGTTCAATTTCTAGAGGGTTTCTGGAGGTCGTGTCCGGACAAAAATCCAAAGCAACAAATCAAGGTTCCATAGGAATTATCAAGGGTCCTCGAGTGGGTGATGCGTTCAAAATATCTTATTTTGGCCCTTTCTTAAACGGCCATTAAAATACCTACTTTTCCAACTTGAATATCGGAAAATAAAATAGAAACTAAGATAATTTGGTTTTGCAGTTATATTCCTTAAAATATGAAATTATGTGGAGCTAGTCGAATTTGAAACAATTTGAAGTGACTGTACGCCGACCGCTCCTCAATAACCATGGAATTTCCATGAAAATTTGATGTTTGAATTAGTATTTAGATGTCGCTCAACATTCTTTCTTTCCGAAGTGCTGATGCTAAATTTAATGCTTTACTTATAATTTTCTATATCATTTTAGGACGACGAAATCATCCTCACTGTGAAGTGTAAGGTCTATACGGCGAGTCCCGAAATAGGAGGGCATAGTCCCACGGGTTACTGCACTGCATTTTCATGCTAACAAACCAGTGGTCTCGCAATATTTCAATACCCATACCATACTCATACCCCCTATCCGCTCCATACCCCTGATCTTTATCACACCGCTGACTTTTCATCTTGTTTCTATCCACTACCCTCTTCCCTTCCAAAATGGATGTTTACTCTACTTCCTTCACGCATCCTCGCAGGATGCGACACTACTCCTCTTTAAGCTTTGATCTGCACGGAGGCGACTTTCGTTTTCCTCAGTCCGAATCTTTGACAGCAATGCATAAAGAACATCAAATACAAGAAAATCATGTTAATGCAGTTCCAGATGCTTCTTCTGACAGTGAATCTATACACAAGCTGACCGTCATGGCTATGTCTGTCCATGGTTGTCATGCTTCATCTTTCATGGTAGATCAAGGAAGGGGATGGAATTTTTATATCACTGGATTATATCAACAAGTCATGATGGCTCGTGGTATGATTCTCAAAGATTGTCCTCTTCACGTTTGTACCTTCTTTCCCCCCTTCAAGATATATTTTCACGTCTTATTCAGCATCGCGCTGCAATCAAGGTCCCGCGTTCAGATATACTTGATTCTCCATCTTCAAAACCTGTCCTGAAGCCTGACGTACGGCGGAGGCTTGACGAAATTGCCTCGCAAACCATGGCACACATCGCAGTTGTTAATAGTCCCCTCTCACTTTCAAACAAAGCGCCTCCAGATGGTATAAATACTAGCTCAGGGTGGTCCGGCTTAGACACTGAACGCGTTTGTGAGCTTGTAGTCACGGGGCAAGGTGACGCCGTTGAGCTGGCTCGTGTCCGGCTACTGGTCATGCTCGACGAGCTGGTAAGTGTCCTGAGCAGTGGAGTTCAAGTGTAACACTAATGACGATATAGAATGGACTCCACGCAGAACTATGCGAAATCGATCATAAATTACATGCTATTATAGCTGGTCGAAAGCGTAGCATACTTCAATCAATTCAAGAAGAAACGGCGACAAATATATATTTACCGTCTCCCTTACAAGGTCTAGTTGGCTCCGAAAACGAGAAACCTGGAGCCTCCGCTAGACACATCATCTGGGTTACCGGGGAATTTTTTGGTGTCCAAAGGGCGCGGGACATGTTACTCCAACTCTCAGCCAATAAGGTTCGGTTTGATGATCTAAGCATTTGTTCGTATCTGATGTTCATACTCGTAGAGCAAATCCGTTGTATCCAGAGACAGCGCTATTTTACCCCGAAAATTAGACTGGATGATCTTGGAGCACGCTGAGGATCTGAAGTCTATAATGAGTGACAACGCGAGTCATGTCGAACTTCCGCCCATCGGTAGTTCAAACAGCCTAATTACAGTTTATGGTGATCAAAGAGTGAATGTTCAGCGAACTATACGCTCGATCATGCATTTAGTAGGTGCCATCTGGTTCTATGATATCACTCGGGTGGTAATAGTTTCTACCTAGGCTTGCCAGTATTATGTTGCGTCTTTCTGGCTGTTGCCCATTCAGTTCAATGCGCTACTGCCACCAACAACGCTCAATGCCTCGCAAGTCAACACCCTTCTCAAACAGATATCTATCACAACTGGAGCAGAGATTGTCTTCAAGAGCATGTGTTTTGAGATGCACGGTCTCGAGTATGAAGTTCGTGCGGCTGTCACCATGATTCTTGATCTTGATGTTATCAAGGTAGATCCTTCTTTACCAATGTCAGTGTTCTTCTCATGTCGTAACAGGCTTTTCATCACGAAATTCGATTCCAAATCGAACTCGCTAATGAACATCGGGAATTCATCAGCGGGAAGAAGAACGGTAAAATTAATAAGATAATGCAGGCTTCTAACGTCAAAATCAAGTTCGAGACCTTTAATGACCACAATTTCCTCATTGATATTGCAGGCAATGACTCGTCTGTTTTGCAAGGATTATCCTTGCTCCAAGAAGAGCTTCCTGCAGAGATTTCCTTTCACGTCCCGGAGGCCTATCATAAACGGATAATCGGAATAGGGGGGCGTAACATACAACGCATTATGAAGAAGTATGGAGTCTACGTGAAATTTTCGAATGCCGAAGAGTTTGCCGCTCTGGGAGGCTATCATGATAACGAAGATAACGTGGTGGCAAGGACTCCATCCAAAAACTCTACCAACTTGGACAACTTGAAGCAATCTGTTATGGAAATCGTAAATCCTAAGGTAATACTACTTCACGGATGAGACACATGGGCTTGACATACTTGCAGGATAAGGATTATGTCAACGAAACGGTGTCAATTCCACGCCGGTATCATCGAATCTTATTGGGCGAGAAGGCTATTTTTATTCATGACATCGAATCGAAGACCAACTCTCGAGTCCGATTCCCTGATAAAGAGACTGCTTCTGACGTCGTAACTGTATTTGGTCCTGAAAATCAGGTTCAAATAGCAGTTACTATGTTACTGGTAGGAAACACCGTTCTTCAGGTGACAGGGACACTCATTAACCCTTACTCAGGAATACGTACCTTTCGAAGCTGACCTCAGTGTACCTCCCAGCGCTGATATCCTCGCGCTGTGTGCATCTGCTGATTTCGCGGCCTTCGTGGAACGTGTTAAAAGTGAACTTCAAGTATCTATCACACCTACCCTCCAAAACATTATCAGTAACGGCGTAGGGTCTTCCGGTAGCGAAGCATCCTCCGATTGTACCTTCAAGTTCCGTTGTCAGCGAAGTAATACCGACTTTCTCACAGCGGCGCGGGAGATGTTGGAGCAGTTTTTGCTGAACAATAAGATTCATGTCTATCCGTCATCGACTGCTCCTAGCCATAAAGGAGGAGATTCTTTTGCAGAGGCTTTTCCTCACTTTGACAGCAAGGTTCTTTCCACAGCTAGGAGACACGGTCAGTTTCATTCATGAACTATTCCCCAATTGTAACGGTAGTCATTAAATGTTTCAGAATCTGTTGAGCTATCGAAACCTGAGGGATTTCGCGAACGCCGTCTCCGACTTGCCAGTTCATCGCCTGATGTAAAGGCACTGTTTAACTCCCCTCCGTATATCTTCGACGTCGAAGATCATGAAGAGACACAAGCAAGTTATGTGCACAATAGTGGCCTAGATTATTGGAACAAACAGTTGTCTCCAATTGTAAGTTCGAGGTCGTCTCGTGCAGCCACTTATGTTTATTAAATGCTATGAAGGGATCGGGAATCCCTGCACGTGCAAGGCACACTGACGATGCTTTCAAACGTGGATCTGATTCCTTGCTGGAGTCGAAGCTCAAAGGACAAATGTTAAAGCCTCGATCTCTCCAGAATCGTGCACAATCACTTGATTTGACATATTCGTTATCCCGCATAAATGAGGCATCGAGTCGACTTCCTCCTCCTGATTCCCCGGCGACGTCAACAGGAGGGACAGGTGGCAACTCCAGTCCAACGTCAGCGACCGCACCATCATTTCCTAGTGTTTATGTTCCATCGAGGCCGTCTCGTGCAGGTCGTTCGCGAGACGACGAATCTGTTGATGAGGTGTCGAGAGTGATCTCTAGTTTACGATTATGACTTAGGAGTGGTATGCTGATAAAGTGAAGAACCATTTGATAGTTTATCATGACTTCGATGATCAATATCTAGTGCATTACACATATATCTTCAACTTCTTGAATCCTATATATATCGACAAAAGGATCTTCACCTTGGAAGAAAAGTAGAATATTCATTCATCTACAGTTGAAGATATACCAGCACGAAAGAATTTTTTAAGCCCTGGAACGTGGTAGTATATTGAAGTAGATACAAGGTAGGTAGGGATTAAGGAAAGAGGCTTAAGGAACGGGCGGCAGAAGACCCATCTGGAAATTGGTGAAGGTATGATAAGTGTATATTAGGCTCGTACTAGTCTTGTCCAAAGTAAGGGTGGCGTGCAGGAGGGTGCTGTTCGGTGTATATTGAGGTTGATCCGAGTCATTGAACATCAAGTCTGAGATGGCATGAGACGGCATGAACGACTTTGGGCGGCAGGCAGCGCCATAGTCGGCATGGGACTTGGTGAAAAAAAATTAGACAAATCGCAGTGGTACATTGTAAACCGTGCCCCTAATTGCTCTGTACATATATGTCTAATGTCGAGAAACCCCATTGCACCAAACAATTTCAACTGGCTCTCCCTTGAAGGCCGAACAATCCCCACAATGTGCTTTAGAGCCCATGCAGTGAGTGCTGGCCTGCCGTGCTTTATTCTGTTCAGATTCATTGATCTTATGTGTTTTCATCATCTTCAGGGTTAATACCTGCTCGATAGGGAGTCTGCTGAGCATTTAGATAAATTAGCTCAACCGTTTCGCCTATGGGATGGGATACCGAAGATCCATTCAGGAAAGCTGCCAACATCTGTGAGTGTCTCTGTGTTCGTTGTGCCCGATATCCATGCTCATCCTCCAGCCGAAATAGGTGATGGAAGAACATGGTAGATGAGCCTATTCCAAAGATTTTGTAAGTCACTGTAAGTGGGAGATACAGAATCATGCTCACCTGAATAGCATGCCACCATTTTCCCATCTGCCTTTCATGATAAACCCTTGATTCTTTCCTCACATTGGTGAAAATCTTTTTCGGGCTATAGACTATATGTTTGGCATGTGCAGGGTTCTCAAGGAGAGTCGTGATGGCTGAAAGTATATCTCTATACTGGATAAGGTATGTATCATTCAGAGTATCAGGAAAAGATATCATAGTTGATTTCCATTCAGCCCTAGACAGTATGCTGTAGTCAACAATCTTGTGTAATCCACATATATTATGGTAAGAAAGCCCCAGCTTCCCCCTGACCTGGCAATAGTATAAGCAAGATTCATAAAAATCATGAAATCACTGACACCTGGGATACTTAACAGCTGATTAAAAGACTGGTGTCCTATACCATCTTGAATTTCCCAACATGCTACTCTCCAATCCGTCTCCAAGGCAAAGGGGAAGAACTTGGGGTCTAAAGCTTCACCCATTTCTACATCTTCACCATCCCCACCTGCTGCAATGAATTCTCTTCTCCACCTCTGATGTAAAGTCTCGTCCATGCTTATGACCTTGCCAGCTGTGGGATGTTCCATACGTTCATCCTCATTGTCATCTAGGACTATTGAGTTCTGATGAAGGGATGGGCCTGCTGTGTTTTCCCCATCATCATTAATATTAGAATGTGCGATTGGAATGAATGAAAAAAGATCCTCTTGCAACTCCTGTAGTACTTTGCCAATTGCCTCCTCCATATGCTCATCATCTATTAACATGTCTAATCCACTAGCTTCTTCTCTATTATCTTCTTGTTGCTGCGGGATAGTGAGTGATTGTAACTTTCCTTTGCGGCACCACAGGCATTTTTTTTGCAGAGCCAAGATGTGTGTTAACAGCATCAGCTATTGAAAATGACCTTCCACATCCAGCAGGACACATATAGGGAGTATCTCTGTTAACCAATGTACGATGATGATATATAGGCAAGGACATAATAGAAGAAATGGAAGTCTTAATGATAATGGTGCTCCAAGTCACTGATGAAATAAATCTGTAATGGGTCTTGCTATTTGGGGCAATGCAGCAGTTACGGTCATAAGTTGTCCATTCATGTGCTAGTTAAAGTATAGAAGATACAAAGTAGAAAACAACCACCAGTATAAAGAACACAATTCAACACAGATAAAAAGCAATTTAAGAAGCATGGCATTGGCATTTGTGATGAGCAGAGTGTGGGAAGCTAGATCTGTAAGCAGTCAGAACACTTTCTTTTCTTTTAAGAGCATTAAGTGTCCGAGTACGTGCCCAAGTTGTCCCCATGACATCCAATGAAGTTGATTTGGAAGGTTTGACTGATGCAGAATACCTGGGTATGCTCCCCCCACTACTTGTCCCTTCAATGTGTGTGACCACAAGCGGAGCATATAATTTGAATCTATTATCACTTGAGCGCCAGAGATCCAAATGAGGTATAAATCCCTCTGGCCTTGTCAGTGGCTGTCTCAGGTGTGTCAATTTCTTCCTGCTAGTTTGTATAACATTGAGAGCATCATGAAAGATCTGCAAAATGGAGTCATGGTGGTGGGTGTCAACACCAGGAAGGGGGCAAGGCCAAGTTTGATGAACCTCTTGGGAATGAACATCGATATGTCCGTCAAGGAAACTACGGAGGTTATCAGCCTTGCCAAATGTTGTGAATTTGTGATGCGCTGCATCTGCACAGGTGAACTTGGTGTCGAATTCATGATTGAGCCATTTCCTGATTACCTTCCGCTCCATAAACACTTCGTCCTTGAATTGGTAGGGCTGCTCCAGTAGAATGCACATAGCTAAAATAATGTAGTAGAAGGACTCAAGATCATGATGTGCTGTGTGCTGAATGGGCTCTCCAGGTTGTGCATTTTGTATTTCTACAGCCATGAAGGGCTCTCTGCAGTTTACCAATATAACCTGATTTCCCCGCCTTGACTCCGTAAAGGTCCCACATCCTCTTCTCCACCTCCTTCTTCTTCACTAAGTTGAGCACTTGGTTCAGACTTGAATACTTTCCATGCCTGGCAACCTTGTTCCCAGGCTCTTTGTTACCACTGTGGTTGTACAACCAACGCCTGACCCACTGCAATGTTAATTGTAAACATGATGATATACTTTGACAATCAAGAGTGATCATACCTCTTTCATTTCTGTTAAATTTTTGATGTTGATTAGTACACATCTGTCATATCTGTACCGGAAGACAGAACTCTGGCATCTCTGAAGGAGATACTCTCCGAGTCCGAAGCCTTTGGATCATTGGCATACTCAGGATTACATTCCTGATGGTCTGCCAGTCAGCATAACTCTACGCCCCAGTTTCACATGCTACTCTGGTTGTCTGCCCCAATACTCCTGCACTGGACTTCTAGTCCGCCATATGTGTCTTCTTGCACATTCTAGTATTCCTCATGGACTCTGCAGTTAGACCTTATGGTACACTCCTTGCACATACATTCTCCTCTCGCTAGATAATTGTCCGCATCGAACTCTGTACATACATTACAAGTTACTCCTTACAAGCTTCTGCTCCCCCAACAGTATATAAGCTGTAACTCCTGTACTCCGTTCCTGCAGTTTGAATATCAAATAGATTCCCTCACCTTTTTACCAGTCCTTTTCTAAGTCCTTTCTGACCCTTCTCCGAAGGATCTTTACTCTACTTCCCTTTCATTCTCTACTCTCCTCCATCCATTTTCTGTCAAGTTAGGGATCAAGGTTTGCGGAAGGGCCTAGCGCACGAGCTAAGCCAATTCCCCATCTTGTCCCTTATACTCTGTTACTCCAACACCCCACTCCAAAGAGGCCACAGTTCTGACAATGTCCTCCCAAATTTTCCCTGACTTCATTCCAGGTATCATCAAGTACACGTCTTCGTTGTAGAGAATTTGCATCCCGGAACTCTTCCAAATGTGTATTGAGTATTTCAATTTGGGTGTCATTAAACTGTATTTCAGGCATGATTAAATGTGGTACGGGTAAAAAATTGAGGTGTGTGTTTGAAGATGAGCACTATCTTTCTTTTTTCCGTTCAAGTGCAGATTTTGAGTCAATTGAAACATGTCCATGTATCTATAATGTAAGCGCTACAGTCTTAGAGAGCCTCCCAACAACAAGACACCACCAGATTTGGAAGTTATGAGATATTATATTTGCATATCCAATGTCAAATAGAAAAAACAATGCTTACAAGGTGGCAGACAGGTTTTTGATGAGCAGACTCTGATCCAGCTGGATCGTCATCAACGAGCACCCTGTGACCCAGCCTGGTTGTCTAAGATGGGCACCCTCTCACCCAGCTAGGGTCCTCTAAAATGGGTGTCCTCTCACTCAGCCAGGTCGTCTTGGATGGGCAGCATCTCACCCAGTCGGGTCGTCGATGATGGGCACAATAATATCACGTCTAACATGGCCCGGCTGGCACACTCCACCAGACTCTCCTGGCCCCATGTATATAGTAATATTATCAGGTAATAATGCCCCACCTAAGACGGAAGGTTATTACTATACTATGTGGGGAGGCAACATATTTATTGATCTAATTCTTCACCTCTGAAGAGTTCTTGGCACCATTTTATGATATGTTTAACAACCCCTTGGTAGAGCTGATGCAGAATATCTGGTGTCATAGAACAGTGGATATTGGTGTAAGGAAAGCCTTCCCAGAAAGGGTGCTCAACACAGGATACACCCTTCTCCATGCATGCCTTATAGGACAACAATACTGAATTTGCTACCATGGCTGTACAAATGGCATCCCGGGTTCCAATAGGTGTCCTTTCATCTTCAGGCTCCCTGTTCTCCAAAATATCTGTCATACAATGGCATTCAGGACATGTCCCATACTTTGAGCAAGAAAAAAGGCACTGTTTGGGATAATCAGCCACATAGTAAGCTAGACAGGATAGACCCTTCTGATAGCCCCATCTTCACCTGTTATCTCAATCCCCTCCTTTCCTGCCTTAATGAGAGGCTCTAGGATCATACACATAGATGAGTAAAATAGCCTTTGAATCTGTATAGATTTCTCTGTGGCAGTCAGACCCTCCTTAGAAAGCTTAGTGACAGAGAGATAGCCTATCAATATACAGGCATGCTGAAATGGTTTGCGTCTGATAACCTTGGGTATATTGCCTAAAGTAAGATATACAGGGTATGCACTTTTGTTGCCTGAGAATTGTCTTAATTGAGTTTTGTCTGTTGCAATAATAACAGGGGCCACAGATGCACCATCTGGAAGGAGTGCCTAAAGTTTGTGGACTGAATCAGGAACTTGAACAGAATCATATAAATAAAATTTCAACAAACTTGTACAGAATGCCACCATTTTCCTGTCCACATCTCATTATAATGCCTCTCCTCCTTGCTTGCATTCGTGAAAATCTTCTTGGGCTTGCAAACAATGTTCTTGGCATGTGAAGTATTTCCAAACAAAGTGGATATGGCATCAAGGGGGTTTTAATATTAAATCAAATGTTTTTCATTAGGTCAATTATAGAAATATAGATATTTTGTGTGCCAAGTTGCTCTTTCAGGAATTTCTTTGTCTACAACTATGATGATATAATAATCCTAGTTTTTCTGTGAACTACCAATATAATGTCAGAATTTCTAACCGGAGAAATAGGATAGAGCACAAACTCCAGGTATATCTAACAGCCTATCCAGTGAATTCTTTCTAATACCTTCTCTCACAGCCCACTGTGCAAATTTCCAGTTCAGCTGATTCTTGAATGGTCCCCATTTATTTGGAGGGGCGTCAATATTCATTGCATCTGCATCATTTGTGTCATTATGACCATATGTCCCAAGGCTTAGCCTCTGGGAAGCGCTCTGATTTGTGTTTAGAAAAGACTTTCCAGAAGTCATGGTACTCTGAAGGTACCAGCCTCTTGATCTCTTCCTCAGGTTTTACCTTGTCATTATCATCATTGACCTTATCTAAAGATTGGAGCTTGGCATCAACGTGACCAGTGTTTATCCTTTCATCCAGCTCTGTTTGACGGATGTGACTCGGTTTAACCAAGTCCTCACACTCCTGAGGGCAATGTGACAATGTGACAACCCCTGTCTGCCAGTAAATCTCAGGATTGTGTTTAAATAGCCAGGTCCAACCTAAGATCAAATTAATCTTCCCTGGTTGGGTAGCTTCGGCGGTGACTTGTTCTCTGTGTCCTTGGTACTTGACAACAAAAGAACATTTGTGTGTAATGCAGCCACCCGCGTTAAGTGTACCATCAATGTTATAGACAGGAATAGATCCATCTAATTTTAAAAGGGGGAGTCCAATTTACTCTGCCCAGACCTGATCTATGAAGATTCCATTAGCGCCTGAATCAAGCAGTGCGCTGGTTGGGTGTTTTATGCCCCGGGCAAGGTTTTCCACACCAACATCTAAACAGATCTCCTTTTGGAATAAATATGTGTGCATCAATACACGCCTTGGGATTCCGGGGAAGGGTGGCCACAAAGAAGAAGAAGAATTGAGAGAAACATGTTTTTCTACTTTAATATTTTCTATGTTTTTATTTTTATTTTTACCAATGTAACAACCTAGAGTTTGTTACTCTGGTGCACAACTCAGACAAAGCTATAAAGGTAGTGAGGGGAGTGGTTACCCTTAGGATAGCACCAAGTTAGTTGTGGGTAAACAACAGGAGGACTCGCTAAGGAGTCTCCTTGATCTATTGGGGTATATATACTACTACAGGTTGTTTGTACATGTGTACTGTACAGTTGATGAAGGCAGTGGCTGATGATGTCATGGGGCACAGCCCGTGTGACCAGCTCCACTGCGTGAGATACTTGTATCTAAAAACAAGAAAAAGGCAGTGCAGCGCGAGAAGTAGAGTTTGAACAATAATGGAAAATGCAGCATGGCACAGGGTGTGAAAACTACAAAAGAAAGTTGAAGGGGAGAATGAATTTTAAAGGTCCAAACATTGTGTTATTGTAACAGGTGTACTATTGGATACCCCGCAATCTTTTGTCCAAAGAGGGCCAATGTGGCCAGAATACTGCGCCAAGTCCAAGGCTATGCTCTGTGAAGACTTATCATCCGCTCGCAAACATCAGATCACCCATATGAAACACAATTTACCACAGGTGTCTGATACCCCTCAGTACAGATCCGGCTTCCTCCCTACAGAGCGCTTCCCATTTGGCAAACATCTGATGATTGATATGATTCAGTGGTCTGAGGTGAAACATATCTTTGGAGATATATCTCCAGACGGAACACCAAGCTGGGTTGAACCTGCAGTTTATTCTACATCTGTATTTCTATCTTGCCCCCAATATCAGAAAGCACAAGATCTACTGCCACCTATTTGGGACATGATTCCATCTTGCCTTGAATACATTTGAGCCCACAAATTTCCTTTTATGGTTGATCCTATCCACTTCAAGAACAAATCAGGTATCAAGAAAGTGAACTTCTTGCTCCTGCCTTGTGATACAGCCTCAGCGCCTGGGTGGGGTGTTTGCGTGAGTTAAGCATTAACTGTATTAGAGTGTGTACAATGAAGCTTTGGGCCTAAAATTGAGGACATAGCATTAGAACTCGCATCTAAAGGGATGCCTTTCAAGACCCTTCTCACAGTCAAGGTTGCTCCCCCATCCGTTCCTCCATATAAACTACTCAAAGGCCCACGTTGTTGCTCAGCGTTGATTCAATATATTGCCAAAAGGACCACTGGAATAAATCATGTACAATAAGCCTTTGAGGCAAGAGGAAAATTAAATTTTCACGAAGACCAAAATGTTGAATAAAATATTAAGTTTTCTAATGTATTTTGAAAGAAATTTTGGAGAGCCAAAATTCTCCTCATTGTCAAGTACTTCCTTATATCACACTGTGTCTAGGAACCATGATGTGTCATGGACCAGCATTACACTGTATATAAACCCCAACAAAGGTGCTATTTGTATTGATTTTCACCCAATATTAGGTGCAATGTCCAATCAGACTTTTCTGATCTTTCATGCTACTATCGTTGGACAATATGTGCAATTGGTCTGGGGAGAAGTTGAATAACTCACTAGTCGTTAAGCTTGAGACTGTTGGAACTTGACCAGTAGATATAATTTTTAGTTTTCTAGCTGCCTATGTAGAAAAACAAGCAAGAACTTGAAGCATTGGAGCAGTGGAACAAAACCAAAAAGACGACACATGTTTTGGAATGGTTCTGCAATTTCTGGTCACACTGGGTCACAACGGCACTCACAGACCAAATCAGGTGGAGCTTACCAGGTAAATTTTGCCAGGTCATACCAAGTCCTGATGCTGGTGCTAGTGGTCCTTGATTGATTATCTTGGTGCATGATTGCCTGTTTTGGTTGCCTAGTCACAACTTCATCATTGTTTTTGTTTCTCCAGATGCTTTGAGGCCCCAATCAACTCAGTAAGTATCTGGCATTGTAGGGGCCTACCAATTGATGTTTCCTACAAAGATATTGCAATATTCCCAGCACGAGATCTGGTCAATCTGGCCATCTTTCCCTTAAAATTCACACTTCTGGAGTTCAAGAGCGTAGTGTCAGGTCTGTCGTTGTTGCTACAGATAAGCTATTCACTAAATTCTTTGACAGTTATATTCTCTATACTCTAATAAAACTATGTGAAACTCAGCCGCTGCCCAAGAGGCTATAGAAACGACTTCATTATTTACCTATGTGAAACTACAATGGATGTTAGTTTAAGGTGATCTCTAATAAATGTAATGTAACATACCTCAGCCGCTGCCCAAGAGGCTATAGAAACGACTGAGGTATTTCTATACTAAACCCCCTACTACTTATAGCCGGAGGTGCTACTCACTATAGTATAATGACTCCTAGGAGAACAATGGTGACTCCATGGAGTGGTGGCTATGCTCCATGGAGAACAATGGCTGCTTCAGCAGAGACCGGGTTTATCCGGTTTTGTCATACTCTATTCTACATCTGACAATTTTCTAGCTACCTGTACAGTGATCGTTGAGCCTCTGGAGGCGATAGTAGAAGTTCCCTCGGTTACTCGTAAGCCAGAATCTTGCACATGAAGAATTGAGTACTAATGTGCTCTAACAACATTCGCATTTGCAGACAATAATACATAGAGATACGCAGTAACATCTCAGGGACACTGGACACAGCAATCTGCTTGCAGACTAACGATACGCAGTAACAAAGAGGCATATTGATATAGGACTATATTCCACACATATACAAGAAAAGAAAAGAAAAGAAAATTTGTCGCTATAGCTGACCGAGTAGGTGGAAGTTGAGGCGGCAGATATTTCACCAGATTTGAGGTGCGGGGGGCAGATAATCGTTGGGCAGTAAGAATGCATCCATGCCTTGCTGGGAGAAAGAGTTGCCACCCAGACTCTGGTCTGACAACCAGACCGGTAATTGCTCATTCGAGGTCATTTCAAAACCTCTCCAGATATTGTCAATGTCTGCACCATGCGTTTGCGGGGCCATCATCCCCAGTGAGACTCCGGGCATAGAGTTCTCAGGGCTCGAAAATGAGGGATCATAAGTTGGGGAGAAAGTATCGGGATTATTCGGATGAGGAATCTGCATGTTTGGTTGAGAATTTATCATCATTGACATAGGCCGATGATCTCTATTGAGCTTAGGGGAGCGAGAATGTGAAGTAGTCTTCCTCTTCTTAGCCCTCTTTAGCATGAGCTGCAACGTTATCGCGTATCGTTTTCCAGGGACTAGAATATCAATGAAACTTGAGACCAGAAAAAAGCAACATCAGGAAGTGACACGAACTCTGAGCCATCAAACCTGCGAGGTGTTCAACATGCGCCCTGATTTCCTGCACATCGCAATCATTAGGACTGGTGCAAAAATCAGAAGAGTCATGGCGATGAAAGATTCTATGGCCACTCACAACAGACGGGACAGTCTCAGTAAAAAGGATGCAGCAAAGGTGGCGGTCGCGTGAGTGTAGTGTACGGCTATAAGATTTATTAGTCAATTGTGAATAAATGTCTGCACCTCAACGTACCATATTTCATTCCCTCACTGTATGAAGGGGAATTGACAGTAATGTCCATGCCCTGACGGGCTATCTTTATTGATCTTATAGCAAGATCCTTCTGCGCCGCAGGCATCCTCTGAACGTCCTCGGGGCCGTTTATTCCTCTTAATGCGGTAGCGTTATGGAATAGCTCAGCATGAAGATGTTGGATCTGCAAACTCTGGCGATAAAATGCTATCCAATGATTTTGATTAAAAATGTAGATCGAGTCAAGTATGGTGGGACAATCTTACCTGCGTCTTCGTACTTCTGAGAAAATGCATGATCCCAAGTTTTATACCAGTTTTGAAACTCGGAATCCGCCTGTTGGAGGATTTGGAAGGTAGTGTCGCTGACAGGCTTATCGAAAGGAGATAGTTTGTTGTGGACTCTTTCACGAATAGCCATTAGCTCGACGGTGGATACGAGACGCATATCATCTTCGATAGCAAGTGGATGTTGAAGGAGGAGACGACACTGCCAAATACTTTCGTCATCTTTCAATATAGCAGGACGGCCCGTGCCGTATGACAATCTATGATCGTCAGAACTGAACGATAAAGCCCATAGGATCAACTTACTGATGTTCAAATAAGTATAAACAAAACCAGGTGCGCGAAGCGATCACCAACTCTTGATCTTCGGAGCCATCAGACAATTTCTTGTTCTGCATACGTCTAAGCAACTTGGGCCATGCCTTATGCATGGCTGTGGATGTAAGGTATCAGTATAATAACGACCAAAACATGATTGGTATCGCTGACTTACAAAGTTCCATTGCCATCCGAACAGCATGGCCCCCACTCAACCATCCATTATCAGACCAGCCCGAGACAAGAACTGCATGCCCTCATTAGTTATATATAACTATATAAGAAAATGATACATGTTACCCACTCATAGCTTGTACAGCTTCTGCTCGAGTAACAGGTGAAAATAGAGTGGCGCATGATATAGCTTGCACCGCTTCCAAACATCTGGTGTAAGTCTCGCTTGCCTTGCCTGTATGACATTGATCAAGATAGTTTGCGATATACAGCCTTATACTTACCTCCTCCATCTCGAACTCGGGAAGCAACCATACAGATTGCGTCAACAGCAAAAGGGGAACGTTCGTGAAGAGCGTCATATGTATCCACATTAAGATCAAATACGGGGAGGAATGTAGAACACCCGTGATAAAATCTTCGCCAGTATGGTCAATAAGTGAGCGGTCAGACGCGAAACAAGCCTACATTCTGAATAACTCGCGAGCTTCAGCATCTGGTATAATATTCTTGGTGACAACTATTGATGCAACTAAGATTCACATATTCAAGTATTCAAGGGAAATTAATTACCGTCAGGGAAAGTCAATCCTCGGGGACCCCTGTGGCGAATCTTTCTCCTTTTCGCAGGTCTAGACTGTCTTTCTGGCGAGGGGGTTCTGGCCCTGCTTTGTGGTTCACTACTCGCTTCACCATTCTCCTATACCATAGATTTCATTTCAATAAATTGCACGACGTCGGCAACCAGTAAATGGCCGACAAACCTTGGCGGCCCGCTCAATAGCAACATCTGCTAGGCCTCTTAAAACTTCCCATGGTGCCACCAGACCGGATGCCGGTAATTCACCATTGTCGTCTTCTTCTATGTCCGTAGAATCTGCACTGGTGACGTTAGATGGAGGCGCCGTACGTTTAGAGCTTGAAGGTATCGGGACGCTAAAAGTCCTTAGAACCTGTCGCTGATGTTGTTGAACTGCATCAACTGTGTTGTATCGTTGAGCCATATTTCCTTGTTGTTGGTTTCCACTGCCCATAGCCTGTATGGTAGAGAATGGTGGAAGCACAGGACCAGAAGCACTTCCGGAAAACCCATATTGTTGACCGGGAGAGGTCGAGTTTACATATGATGGCGGTAATTGAGGAGGATGGAATTCACTGGCAGTATGCGGCTGTACCGGCGATGGGAGAGATATCGACCCTCTTGGTTGTCGGGCAGGCTGGTTAATCATGGGGGATGAGTATACATTCTGAGGTGGCGGACCAGATTGCTGAGATTGCATATTATGTAACATTGGGTCTGTCATATGGGGGCCACTTGGTCCGTTATGACCCGCAGACAGAGGTGGTGATCCTATTGATTGTATTGTAGGAGACTGACCGTGGTAAGTCGGTTGTGAAAATGTCGAAGGAGATCGGGCATGAAAAGGTATGCCATTTCTTAAGTGAGAGACGATCTCCAGGAGAGTATTCTGTATAGTGGATTGCGAAACCCGTATATCCGCGACATGTGCTTCGAGACTCCGAATACGTCTGATGCATCACCGATTAGCAGCATGAAATGCTATATCTTACGATAAGACTCACTCCAGACCAGCTTCTCCCGTGAGCGTGGCTTCTCTAGAGGGTTTTTCAAATAAACATTCGAGTCCAGCATGGCGACAACGCCTACAAGGGGGGCTGTCCGCCCCTTCACATCGCATCTTCTGCTTTCTGCAGGCATTCTAGGTTTACATGAAGTATGAGAGACCGTAGCCTGGGTTGATTGTCTGAATGATACTCACACAAGCACCTGATCAGCGTAACTGTAGATCAGCATCCATGAGAGAGCGGAGAGAAAATAAGGCAAACATACGTGGTACTCTATTCAAAGTCTTTACTACTGGCTTGGGATCTCGTTTCTCCGCAGCTTTACTGGTATCGTTGGGACCGTCTTGGTCTTCCTGTTTCTTTACATGGCTAGTGTTTGGAGGGTGATTTGGATCCATCGGTAAGGATCCTTTGTTTTTCCCTGAACCGGGTGTGGATGGAGTGAGGACAAAGTGGAAGAAGAGAGACAGTACTTGGAGAGTCTGAGCGGGTCGACTTGATCTTGCAGTGGCGACACAAATAGAGCCAAATACATTACCAACTTTGTGATGGCCAGGACTGCTCTTTTTCTTGACCGTCCATGCGGTCTTACGACGAGGCATCTGAATCCTCATGATCTGACACGTTTAACTTTCTCTATCCATGGAACCTTTCATCGAGTAGGTTAATTCTCATTTCTCGTTACTTGGTTTGGCTCCTATGTCTTTGCCAACCGTGGTTCCCTTTGCAGCACGGTTGTGGGATGCTAGACTATTTTTTGACTGATCACGTTCTTCAGTCAGTCGACCACGTACAAGCCCATCGTATGATAGTATTTATGGTTGTCTTCTAAGGCGTGGTCGGTCGTATTGAGGCAATCCGTTCGCCTTTCACGGACTACTAATGTGTATATAGACAAAACTTTGCCCTGAAGCTCTGCGCCCTTGTTGTAGCAATTTTCTAGCACCGGGATGGGCCTTTTGGTATCAGTTCCTGGACCAGAGGTTCCATTTCGACATTGAAGTTTTTTTTCTTCCCGGAACTTTTATACCTCTTATGTACCAATCTGCATGACTTGCCCTCTCATTTGTAAGCAATTCATATGACTTGATACTGTCTGTCACCTCTTCATTTCCTTTGCTTTCCATTCAACATAGTGGTTTGTGTGGTAGCAGACAGAGCCAGATCCTGACATACAATTTTTGGAGCACCTACAACTAAGTGCGGCAGAAACGGGGTAAACAGCAACAATCAGACACTGTCAATTATCAGAGATACCTGCAAAACTGTGCTTTAAATGAGTTGAAGAATGTTCTGGTGACCACATCGCGCAGGCGGTAGGCTTTCATGTCCAAAGGATAACCCATGAAAAGGGCCACACGTAATTGAGTGCCAAGCTTGGGACATAGTTTTGGAGGGATGCGGGCAAAGCATCGACTACCAAAGACCCGCAAGTGAGAAATGTCGGGCTTGCGACCATGGACAACCTCATGAGGGGTCTGACCTGGAAGTAAGACACGGGATTCGCTCAGATTCCAGAGGTAAGAGACGGTGAGTGCAGCCTCGCCCCAGTAAGTAAGGGGCAAATTTGCACCTTTCAGCATACCAAGCAGGCAACCCTCGATAGTGTGAATAGCCCGCTCTGCCTTGCCGTTCTGTTGATGCGAGTAAGCCGCAGAAAACTGGTGCACTATACCTCCATCCCGAAGGGCCTTGCAAAAAGCTGTCCCAGTATACTCACCCCCATTGTTGGAACGTAGGACTTTGCTTGAACACCCCATCTGCTTCTCGACACGGGCGCAAAAAGCAGTCCATTGCTCGAGAGTTTCCCCCTTTGAGGCCAGAAGATACAACCACAGCCAGTTGCTGTGATCATCAAGGAAAATCAAGAAGTAAAGTTTCCCATGAGGAGTGGTGGATGGAAAAGGGCCGCATACATTGGAATGGATGAGACCCAAGAGATGGGAAGCAGGGGGAGAGGAGGGAATAGGGTGAGGCCGATGAGGGTGTTTCACGAGGATGCAAGACTCGCAAGCGGTGAGAGGAAGGGCAGAGGAAATGGAGGCACCAGTGGAAAAGTGAGGAATGCGCAAGACCGCAGATCCACCAATGTGGCCAAGATGAGCATGCCAGAGATTGTGAGTCTGGACAATATGGGTGAACGCAGTAATTTCGGTAGGAGAGGAGGGAATAACATAAGAAGAGGAGGGTGGAATGAATTCTAAGTCCATGTAAAAAAGATTGCCCGTCATTGGGAGGGACCCGAGAGGAGAAGAACAATAGGAAAAATCACATTGACTGGGGGAACCCTGAAAAATGCAAGACCAACCCTTGTTGAGCAAGCGACCGACGGATACGAGATCCATCAGGGCACCAGGAGCATGAATGAAATCACAAAGGCGTAAATGATAACGGGTACCGTTCAAGGTAAGTATGGCCAAGCAGTTGCCCCGACCAGCTGAGTTGAGGGTACCCTGATTGGCAGTCTTGATGCTAATAGATGGGTCAACCTCATACAACCAAAAAACAGAGTGATCCATGATCAGAGTGGACGTGGTGCCAGAATCAAGGATGGTACTTGCACAAGAGGGCAGTACAGAGGAATCCAAGGACTGAATGACAGCATAGGAAAGGTCACCAAAGTGCGCAGGAAGAGGGGAAGGGGAGATGACTGCCAACTGAGCCACAACTGGCGAGGGGATAGGAAGGGTAGACATTGTCACAGAGAGAGGAAAGGATGGTTTTTGGAGCCAAGGAGCCTGACCGGCCATCCCACCGCCGGGTTGAAAACAGTGCAAGAGGTCATGTCCAGTTTGACGAGGATTGGAGGCGCAAGCTGGGTTCGAGCAGGGAAGCCCCGAGGGGTTGTTTTTGTGAATGCGGGGCTGGGTTGACTGAGAGGAAAAAGATTTGGAAGAATGGGCAATCCCAGCATGTGCAAATTCAGGAGCGGACCGATGATAGAGACATTCCCCCTTAAGTCGAGAAACCTCAGAACCAAAATCCTGAAGGATTTGATCAAAAGAGGGATCAACGGCAGGGACAACAAACGGGCTATTTGCACTATCCAGGGTCGCCTGCTTGCTATGCTGAAAGGTGCAAATTTGCCCATGTATGACACAGGATCCTTCCATTGTCCAGAGGGATAGAATTCTTCATAGTTATTGACTACCCCTGTTGAGTCTGGGTGGGGATGAAGGTGGTTAGATAGACATGTGTAGAGAAATAAAACAAAGGTATACCTTCTGTCCATTGGAATCAACATGCAGGACGTTGAACACCTGATCCCGGACATGAGATCTGGGAAGAGCAGTAGTTAGTGCAATGTTTCTAAGTAACATTATAAGTGAGCTGTGCATCCGTACCTTATAAGCCACCCAAGCGTAAACATGCAAATACAACATTTTCAGGGCAGGAGGTGAGCCTGAGAGTGTGACAGTTAATCTAAAACTGAGGAAGGATAGGAGCATGGACCACCTAAACTACATGTGAGTGAGTATTTGCTGTGAGAAAGAATAATGTACAGATGTTCCATGAAGATACAAAGGCAGTTCTGAGCCTCAGCAAATTAGAGACAACAGAGAACTGCAGGCTCCAGCCTGAGTCTGAGAGTGATCAATGTGTCTGACTTGGAGCTTCGATCAATGAATGTTGAGCATCTGCCCGGCGGCAAGCCATGTGGATGACTGGACTTGGATGACCAATCAGATGTAAGATAAAGAGTTGCACCACAACAGAGTCGTGTAATGATAAGATTACAGTGGAATTGTGAATCAACTTGTCATCACATTCTACAACTTTATTTACAATCCAGAATAATAACATAATTCTGAAATTTTTGTCAGAGGTACCACAGGTGCATATTCATCAAGTTTCACTTTGAAAAATCTGACTTCAGCCATAACTGTCAATGCTAAAGTGTACACTTGCAGAGCCATATCTCATCCCTCCTGTGCATGGTTCTCCCATCTTTCAAAAAACTTGCTGATCACACAGCGCCCTCTCTCTCTGGCCTTCCCCAACTCTTTGTTGAGCCACCTACCACACAATCCTTCAGGCCCCAAGTTTACCTGCCATTCAATGACCGCACAACGTAATGTGGAGAAATCAGCAGCTTTTATTGGACCCTCAGACAGGAGGGTGCTGCCATCACAATCAAAAACTTGACTCAAGGATGGCAGGTTTGGCACTGATGCTGGTGGCAAGGCCGAGTTAGGGGTTTTCTCTGCTTTCTTTCTGTAGTCTAGTTAGGGTGCACCAGCCTTCCAATGAGATGAAATGATATAATTTGAATGTTTCCTGGAGCAATGTTTGTCTATCAGAGGCTGTAAAACATTTTGGCACAACTGTCAGAACTGTGGCCTCTTTGGAGTAACAGAGCTGCAGAGTACAGGGGTGGAGTAACAGAGTATGAGGGGCAAGATGGGGAATTGGCTTAGCTCATGTGCCAGGCCCTTCCATGGACCTTGGTCCCTAGCTCGTTGGAAGTGGATGGAGGAGAAGTAGAGGATAGGGAGGAGCAGAGTAAAGATCCTTCGGAGAAGGATCGGAAAAGGACTTAGAAAAGGACTGGTAAGAAGGCAAGGGAATCTAGTTGATATTTGAACTGCAGAAACGGGGTACGGGAGTTACAACTTATATACTGTTGGGGAAGCAGGAGCTTGTAAGGAGTAACTTGTAATGTAGGTACAAAGTTCCATGCAGACAATTATCTAGCGAGAGGAAACTGTATGTGTGAGGAGTGTATTATAAGGTCTAACTACAGATTCCATGAGGAATCCTAGAACATGCGAGGAGAGTGTATGGCGGACTAGAAGTTTGGTGCAGGAGTATCAGAGCAGAAAACCAGAGTACCATGTGGAAATGGAGCATAGAGTGTTATGAACTATGCCTCTTATGGAGTTTATTTTCTTCTCTGAGTAGCTATGTACCGCTACTCATTCTTATTCCCACACTAGTTACCTGTTACGGTTTCTCACCCATCATTGTTTGTTCAACACAAACACCTACCCTAAAGTAGAACAGTATATATAGACGCCTTTATTACACTTCAGTCAACCTCTTTCCATAGCCTCTTAGGTTGATCAGTTTCTGTTATTTGATGCGCCTAAGAGGCCTTTATCCTGGGATTATCCCATAGGCAGGTAATCCATGCAGGACTCCCTTGAGCTAATGTTATCCAGGAGCAATTTGAGAACCCTGGGAGTCCCAATTGGTGCCAGGGGTCCTAGCACTAATTAATTCCAAAAATCCTATACCCTATATCAATATAAAGCAGGACTATCCTGGAATAACCCAAAATCAAAGTGTTTCACTTTAAGGTGTGTATTGACTAGTTTAATTATGTTATAGAATATCCTGTGGGAGTACCCACGGTAGTCTAATTGGATGTTATGGACACTATACAAGTACCCCAAAGGACATCTGGGGTATAATAGGGACATCCTGGATGACCATTTGGAAACCATCAGCACAAATATTAGCTTCTTTGGATCTCCCAGTTAGTATTTGGTGCTCTTAAAGGGTATTTGGGTATAAATAAGAACATTCTGGAGGACCATTAGGATATCAGCAGTAGTCTCATTGGATCTCTTGGACAATATCTGAGTGCTGTTGAAGGACATCTATGGCAAGGTAGGGACATTCTACTGGAGCATCTGGGATACTTGGTAGAATATAAGATGTACCCAAGGTAGTCACATTGGATGTTGTGGATGCCATACAAGTACTCCAAAAGATATCCTACATAACTAGTGGGAATACCAGCAGTATATATATCAATCTCATTGAATCTTCTTGATACCACATGGATACAATAAAGACATCCTACTAGATCTTCTGGGATACCCAGTGGGACTTTAGTAGTACCCAAAAGTAGTCAAAGTAGTCCCATTGGATGCTTTGGACACCACTTGATACTCACAGAGCATATCTATTTAGTAGGGATATTTTAGATAGCCATTGAAGCAATATAAATATTAGTTTTGAGTACATCCTAAAATAGTCCTACTTTATATTAATATAGGATGGACATTTTTCAGATTCTTAATTAATGCTAGGACCCTTGCCACCAATTGGAACTCCCAGGATTCTCAAATTGTTCCTAGATGACCTTAGCTCAAGATAGTCCTGTATGGATTAACTGCTTATGGGATAATCCCAGGATAAAGGCCTCTTAGGCACATCAAATAACAGAAACTGATCAACCTAAGAGGCCATGGAAAGAGGTTGACTGAAGTGCTGTATTATAGTAAACATCTCCAATATGATTGTACGCTTCAACAGTGCAACTTGGTATTCATCAGTAAAATCCTCTTCATCAGAATATGTCTCAAACTCGTTACCTACGGGCTTATCAGAACCGCTTCATTGCCAGAAACCCCTCTTGTTACCAGGCTTGTACATTCCAAGCGTAACATAGAGTTATGCCAACCGGCAGACCACAAGGAACATAATCCCAAGTATACCAATGGTTCGGGGGTTTTAGACTCAGAGAACAACTCCTTTGGAGATGCTGGAGTTCTGTCTTCCGGTACGGATATAACAACAACCTCAGTCCTTGGAGTTTCTCACCTAGCAGAATGAAGGCGAGCTTTCTCTTGTTGCACCTCACAAACTCTAATAAGTAGTAAAATTCCAGTTAGCATGGTACAATTGGATTTACAAAAGGAGAACTTGAAGACTTACTGAGGTTTGGATAACCATTGTTCTGCAACCTGGCATTGGCTGATCAGTTCTTTTTGTAGAAACCATGGATCTGAGACTGGCTATGGTGATGATACGGAAAGGTAAACTAGTGCATATATACCTTGAGGAAGTGAGATTCAAGTCAAAAAACTTAACTATGCGTGATTTGTAATATAGAACACTTAAGAGCATAGCAAATACATTTGCTATGCCATAGAAAATGATGTTGGTTTCAACTAGTTAGAGTCTGACCTCTTCATCAAGTGTATTGGTGAGGGTATTTTTAGGAAATATTTTTATGACCAAGGCAATGTAGCTTGAAGAAATGATGCTGCCTTGAAAGAATAGCAAACACAGTATCCAGTATGCAATAGACAATTCAATAGCACAGTTTCATGTACCCTGTATACATGTAGTATACAATAGCGAATTTGCCTAGCTGGTATCTTTGGACACTATAGTAGAGGATTCTGATTGTGAATCTATATATTTTGAAATATAAAACTATAGCTATATATGTGCTTACCACCTGCGAGCATTGGCAGGTTAGGCTTTTGACTAGGAGTAAGAATCTTGGCCTAGGTTCACTTCACTTGGGTGAGATTCAAACACTCCATACAATTGGTATATTAGCATTTAGATAAATGGTGCAAAAAAACTATCATAAAGGTATCACAGGAGCGAGTCAATTTTTTAGTCAACTTTCATTGAGAAACATCAAATAAATCACCCACCATCATCATAGCAGGCTCAGCTGATCAGTTAAGGCTTCAACTCCATCCCAAGAATGCTCCATCAAATCAGAGGACAAATACTCATTGTTGGAATGGAGGACATCTGGCCAGAAGCAACTGCCAGGGATTGGGACTGCTCAAATGGCATACTTACTTCTATACTTCCTGACAGCCTCACAAAAGCTGCTGTATTTCTTGAATCTATTGCCACTAACACCTAATACCCTCTTAGCAGTGTCGTCCCTGACTCTCTCTCAGTAAAAATGAACCGCAAGAAATGTCAAACTCACCAGTTGTAGAAGATCCCTACCTCTTGACCAACCCAGACGATGTAGTATCCCTCTGGAGTGATACCTGTAGCAGGTAGCCAAATATTGTCGGGATGAGGGAATTTTGGTGTGAGTGACACCAGCGGATTGGTAGAAGGTTGGGCAGATGACTTATTTCTGATGGTGGAGGGTGACTGTAGCCAATCCGAGTTGTGGGATCCTCCCATGGCTCTCTGGAGAGACATTTGTGGGGGGGCTGCCAAAGAGATAGACACTGTAATTGTTGTTGTTGTTGTGATTGTGGTGGTTTGAGTGGTCTTGATCATCTCTGTGAGAGGTGAGCATTGCACTGTAGGTATAAACAATCAATTAAGTAAGAAATCATCTACTGAAAGCTGACCTGAGTGACTGCGCGGTTGTCCAAGTGAAATCGAAGAGGTCGGAATAGCACTAACATCTGCAGATGATCGGTGGATGCGGGTCATGACAGGAGTCAAGACTAGTCAACAATGGCAAAAAGGGCTGTTTGAAGGTGTTTGCACCTCATCTC
This sequence comes from Serpula lacrymans var. lacrymans S7.9, assembly GCF_000218685.1. Lineage (NCBI taxonomy): Eukaryota > Fungi > Basidiomycota > Agaricomycetes > Boletales > Serpulaceae > Serpula > Serpula lacrymans. Next base: position 323,067 of record NW_006763292.1, on the reverse strand, counting down.
TATCTCTGAATCAATCATGATCTTGAGATAGACATGCCAGTGTCACGTGTTGTCACGGTGGTATCAATGACCCAGATCCTCAAGAATCTCCTGAGCTATGGTTGGTACAAAAAGCTCTCAAAATCAGACTGGCCTATCAAGTGGGAAGGTACGACATGTAGGACGGACTCAAAACAAGAATGATGTGTAAATCAAGCCAGTGCACAAGGTTTTGGGCCCAAAAGCGCCCACAAAAAGAGCCGCAAAATCATACAAAAGCCATAGGATTCACATGCAAGGTGAGTGATTGACATACCTGAAGGGTAGAGCAACACTAACCTGAATGAGATATGACGGCTGATGAACAACATGCTTTGGAGGCACTGAGAGATCTCCCCAATGACAAAACCGGATAAACTTGGTCTCTGCCGAAGCGACCATTGTTCTCCATAGAGCATAGCCACCACTTCATGGAGTAACCATTGTTCTCCTAGGAGCACAATTGTACTCCTAGGAGTCATTATACTGTAGCGAGTAGCACCTCCAACTATAAGTAGTAGGGGGTTTAGTATAGGAATACCTCAGTCGTTTCTATAGCCTCTCGGGCAGCGGCTGAGTTTCACTTAGTATTATTAGGTTATGAGCTCTGGTGCGCAAAAGCTACGCAGGAAATAATTCTTATTTGAAACGGCAACCTCGGAACCATGACCACAGCACACGATACATCTGCATGTCCAGTTCTCACTGGACCCAACAATTTTCAGATATGGAAACTCCGGATTATCTAAAAGCTACGTCGGGAAAAATTTCTCCGGGTTGTTACTGGAGAGGAGCTTAAGCCCTCACCAGGAAAACCTACCTCCTTGGAGGATCCTGAGATCACCTGGATACTTAAGGATGAGAAGGCACATGGAATCATCCAGGACCACATCTCTGATGCCCTCCTAATGAGGACTGGAGACCTTACCAGCTCCAAGGAGTTATTTGATAAACTTGTCTCACTCCATCAAATGTCCAATATTGCCTCGGCCTTCTATTCGTTCCAGCAACTCACCAAATTGTCCTGGGATAGGACATCACCTATCCAGGACCACATTGCAAAAATCCGGACAATTGATTCACACCTCTCCGGAATGAAACTAGGAGTTGATACCAAACTCATGGCTTTTGCTCTTCTCCAATCTCTCCCATGCACTCCTGAATGGCAAATATTTCAGTCATCAGTAATCAACACGATTGAAGAAAATAAACTTACCTTTGATGCAGTTGAGATCCGGATCACTGCAGAAGTTGCACGACAGTCAGGGAAGGCCCCTGGAGGTTCCAAATCAGCACTCAAATCCGAGGAAAAATGGTGTAACTTCCACAAAGCCAAATCACACAACACCTCGGAGTGTCGAACACTTCAGTCAGCTGAAAAAGGTCAAAAGAAGAAGGGAAAGGAAAGACACAAGGATAAAGGAAAAGAGAAGGAAAAGGCAAATACAGCGGAGCAATCATCTGGATCTGACTCCGAGGAGGAACAAAGTCATATTGCATTGGAACATGTACATATTTCCAAGCCACTTGCTAAACACATTCAAGCTTACCTTGTGTCGGAACCTGATAAGACCAACACAACGATTATTATTAACTCCGGAGCAACATCCCACATGGTCCCTCACCGCTCCTGGTTTGAGCCAGGAACATACCATGTTCTGTATCCTCCGAGGACAATCAGTTTTGGGGATGAATCCTCTGTAAATGCCATTGGCGATGGAACAGTAATCCTACAAGCAACTATTGGCAAAAAGGACTACAATATTGCACTGTCAAATGTCTTACTTGTGCCAAACTTCATGTTAGCACTCATCTCTGTCCACAAATTGTCCAAAACAGGGATATCAAAGCCATAATGATTGGCTACACACATGGAAAGCAAGCCTACAAACTCCTAGACACTGAAAAATGAACTGTGTTTTCCAGTCGGCATGTCATATTCAATGAATCCAGAAAGGTACAAAAGGACGACACTGCTCCCTGGAACACAGATACTAGCACAGATCAGTGGGAGGGACTCATTCCAGAGAATGCTCACTATCCAGACCAAAAAACATTGGAGGAGGATGATCCTGACCCTTGGATCCGAGATCCAAATGAATTACAAATGGAACCATATCAGCATGAAGATGTTCCGAGAGCAGTGGGGCAATACCTCCGTGGAGACGTTCCAAGAGCAGTGGGAGCACCTAATCAGCTAAGATACCCTCCACAACAGTCTCTACAACCAAGACATGAACACTGGCCATCTTCAGAATGGAAAGCCAAAGTAGAGTTACAGTCAGTGGGAGGATAGCCCCTCAACATACAGCCAGCTGATGTGGAAAAAGTCCGAATACAGCTAGACAGCCTGTCCATTGGATCAGCTTCTGGAAGGCATACAACACCTCTGAAGAGTGATCCAACACCTTCAGGAGTGAGTGGGGCAACAAATACACAAATGCATCTACTCCCTGGAGCACCTGCACAAGTTCCTAAAAGAGCAGTCATGCCTGCTGAAGTCCCAGGAGTATGCAGAAGCAGTCGCCAGACCCGTCCTGCAGACAAAAACCAAGATTATCAAAGGACTCTAGATGAGGAACAGTCTTGAAAAGAGCAGCATGACAACTCCATGGAGAAACCTAACACTCCTGAGGTTCATGAAGAAACATCTGATACGGAGGAGACATTCTTTGCTGGAATAGCAAGTACCGGTCCATCTAACACAGACCTTCCAAGTACACTAAAGGAAGCCTTATCACGTCCGGATGGAGAATTATGGAAGTCTGCCTTGGAGGAGGAACTCCTAAGTCTCAATACTAATGCAGTATATGACACTGTTCCACTTCCGAAGGGAGTAAAACCCATCACATCAAAACCTGTGTTCCGGATCAAGTTTGATCGAAACGGAAACATTAAGAGATACAAACTCCGGATTGTTGCACGAGGTTTTACTCAAAGGGAGGGGATTGATTACCAGGAGGTTTTTGCTCCGGTTGCAAACTTAGAGTCAATCTGAATTATTCTAGCCCTGGCAGCAAAGTACGACCTAGAACTTGATCAAATGGACGTATCCACAGCTTATCTCAATGGAGAACTTGAAGAAAAACTGTACATGCTTCCTCCAAGGGGTGTTCCTATCCAACCTGGATACTGCTGGAGATTGAAGAAATCCATCTACAGGTTAAAACAAGCTGGTTGTACATGGAACAAAACTTTTGATCGCAAGCTCCAGGAGCTCGGTTTCACAAGACTAAATGCAGAAACATGTCTCTATGTATTCCGGGAAAACAAACAAATATGCTTTGTTGTTGCCTATGTAGATGACCTCCTCCTAGGAGCTTCATCCCGAAAATTCATGGATATCACAAAAGCCAAACTCGAATCCATATTCAAAATGCGGGACCTTGGAGAAGCAAAATACATCCTCAGAATAGAAATCCAACGTGATCGTTCAAACAAAACAATATCCCTATTGCAACACCAATACATTGGCACAGTCCTGGAGCGTACTGGAATAAAGAACTGCAAACCAGTATGGACACCAATGGCCCATGGATCAAAACTCCTCGCAAACGCTCCAGGGGAAGATATTGTGCAACATGAGATGCATATTGAAGGGCGCCAAGTGTCATACCTCTCAATTGTAGGCTCCCTCATGTATGTCATGCTCGGAACCTGCCCAGACATTGCCTACGTTGTTGGAATACTAAGCAGACATAGCTCAGCTCCAAGGAGCCATCACTGGGAAGCTGCAAAATGTGTCCTCCGATATCTGAAAGCAACCAGGGATATGGAACTACAATATGATGGCACAGATGTCTCTATGGACATGGATTTCTATGGATAATCAGATGCAGATTGGTCTGGAGACCCAGACACATCTCGATCAACATCAGGGTTTGTCTTTATCACCATCCAAGGAGCAATCTCCTGGACAAGCAAAAGACAAAGCATGGTAGCTTTATCCTCCACGGAGTCAGAGTACATTGGATTGAGCAATGCTGGACAACACCTTGCATGGCTTTGGACATTTTTTGAAGAAATTGGACATGCTCAAAATGGACCTACAACATTGCACTGTGACAATCAAGCAACTATCATTCGTACACGAGATCCACAGTTCCGTGCTCGCACAAAACACATTCAACGGAAATATCATTTTATCCGAGATGACTTAGTATCAAAGGGAGAGGCAGTAATCAGATACGTTCCTACAGGAGATATGGTTGCCGACATTCTCACTAAACCCCTCACTCACAAAAAACACTGGAAATTCTCTAAAGCTATGGGACTACGGTTGCACTTGAGTGGGAGTGACAAAACCGGATAAACCCAGTCTCTGCCGAAGCAGCCATTGTTCTCCATGGAGCATAGCCACCACTCCATGGAGTAACCATTGTTCTCCTAGGAGTCATTATACTGTAGCAAGTAGCACCTCTGACTATAAGTAGTAGGGGGTTTAGTATAGGAATACCTCAGTTGTTTCTATAGCCTCTCGGGCAGTAGCTGAGTTTCACTTAGGTTTATTACAAATACAGTCAGGCTGGACCCACACTTCACTGGTAAGAATTGATATGTGATAACTGATATATACTCTGTAAGGATAATGTTAAATGCTCAGTCTGTGTGTAAAAGACTGTATCGATATCTACCTGTAAGGAAAATGTTAAATGCTATGATAGATGTAAGTAACTGTTGTTGTGACTGATAAAATAACATACCTCAGTCTGTGTGTAAAAGACTGAGGCTCTAGAATAGAAATCTACAAATTTTTGGTGTAATCATGGGAAAATTATGTATTAGGTAATGATAGAAAAGCAGACAGGATAGAATGAAGTCTGCAAACATAGGTAGAAAGAAAGATATAAGAAATGTGAATGTATAATGCTAACAACATGTGGTTGGGTTACTTGTTATACATTGATTTGGCATGATAGATTAATGCTGCAGTTGCAGTGCTAAAAGCAAGTTCGGACATATGATTGATCCTTTCATTATTTTCACAGATGGCCTTGAGCTTAGCAGAGAGGTGTTTTATGCTCAGGCTGAGGCTGAAGCTGACCATCATCTTCAGGATCCATGATTGCATTACTTACCATATTTGGAATCACAATGGGAGTAAAACCATTGAAGCTCCAATTTGATTTGTCAGCAAAGAACTTGAGACCAGTATTTTTGGCTAATCAAAAACCCTGGGTGTCTTCCCATCTGAACTTGCTCTTAGTATCTGCACAATGCAAAGATTTTCTTAGGGCTAACCACATTTCAAAATCTAATGCTTCTAGCACCAACAACTCTTGGGCAATAAGATTATGTTTGGCTTCAGGATCTTTTTTATATGAAAACAATGACATTGTAATCAGCACAATAAGAGACAGTATCTACTTGTTTCCACTACAGATGTCTTTTTCTGCCATGATCTGCACCAAATAGTGCCATTCATATTTCTACCTATTTTTATTCCTTTCCTTATTCCTACATCATTTAATACTGGTTGTGTTCTCTGTTATCTTGCCTTTGTGGCTCCTTTTTTTTACCTTTGTTTACAAAACTTCGGACAGTACTGTAGAGTCCAATGCTTCCTATTCTCTAGTTACTTACATTGGACTCTAGTTTCCAGTCCATGATAGCTCTCAGCAAGTGGCTAGACACTTCAAGGTTTGCCCTCAATACAAATGGGGTGTATTCTCAATGAGCTATTCCATTTAGGTTGGCCATCCAAATGCCTGATGAAGTTGCTTCTTTCAGATTTTTGATAACAATGTCCATGCACATGCACATGTGCCAGTCATAATTTCTAAGGAGAGTCTGGTATTCTGTATGACAATCCAGGAAATTTGGCACTGACAACAAAGCTGTGCAAAACCAGGCATGCAATGTAGCCTTCATACACATATCTGAATTGATGTTGGCAAGTGTTAAGAAAGTGGGCATGTCAATGCCTCCTGTCCCTCAAGTAACCATGGTTTTGTCTGATGTGCCAACTACCCCCACAAGAGTAGAACCCTTAGGAACCTCATTCTAATATTGTGTCAATATGATAATTTGATAAGAACAAGATAAAGCTACCTGTAAAGCCCATGTGTAGCCATATGTCATCTATTTGCCATATTCTCATTCACCTTGGCTGCTATGGACTTGGTAAGGGCCTAGCATAATATGTCTGGCAAAGACTGTTACGCACGAAGTGCTTAACAAAGTCTGAGGGTTTGTCGAGGTTTGTAAAGAGACTTATCCGAAGACAGGTTCGAGAACGTGGTTCTGAGTGGAGGTTTTCCAATGGGAGTTGGTCTTCTTCTGAGTAGAAGTCTGATCTTAGGAGTCTAGCTTTGTAAGCGTAAACTGCATAGAATTGTATTAGAGAATACTACTGCTGTTACATGGTATTTATAATGGAAAGGAATCAGTGATAGGAGTTAGGTCCTATCTAGGGCAGGTCCGTCTGTTGAGGACTAAGTACTATAATAGGTACTGTGAATGCGAGAGGAACAGAAGTGTACGTGAAGGAAATGAGTCATTGGTCCAATGGTATAACCAATGAGTAAAAAGAAATGAGTAGTCCTTAAATGTCCAATAGAGATCGTAACAAAGACAGGATTCCCAAGGGGTGATTTAACAACTTCTAAACCATCCCTGTATAACAGTATCATCAGCTTTTCTGTCTTGTAATTTCTAGCTTTTATTTCCCCCATCTTCCATACTAGTCCACTGGGCAGCACTTCCACCAATAATATTAGGCAATAGGCAGAAAAAAAGCTTAAATTCAACAGTTTTTTTGTCTGTGAATACCAGATTGTCAGAAGGATTGACACATCATCATGAACACATACAGTAACCCAGGCAAGTTTCAAGACCTTACCAATTTACAATTGGCTCAATATTTCTATCAGTAATTTAGCCAACTCCCATTCTTTTTGGGTGCAAAAGGGTCAACCTACATTGTGTGCATTTCCTGGCATATTTTTCCACATTAATCTCTTCTACTATGTTTGGAAGTTGGCCATAGTCATGAGCTGAGTGAGGGTGATATGAAAGCTTAGAACTGGGTAACTGTGTGGTGTAATTATTTCAGTGGGGTAAGCTATTGGATAAATCCATGGTGTTTTACTGGAGATAATACTGATCAATAGCATCAGTAGCAAAAGATATCAGCACACAGGAAAGAAAAGGGTCATTAAGATGTTTTAGAACCTCTTGCCAGTTGCAAAGTGTTCAACACGTCCTTCAGTGGGACAATTGACAAAACCAAACCTATGATGGTGGACTGAGATGAGTCTGAATCCATGGTGAGTCACTTTACAGTCAGCCATCTTACTGTTTGCCCACTGACAGGATTACAGACTGCTAAAACTGTTAAGTCCTTCAAATTACAATTATAAACAATTCAATATGAACCATCATACTAATCAGTGAACACATTATAACCACCAACTTCAGACATTGACATACCTCCCTCCACAATAAGTGTATTATGATACACAAACTTCCGGACTTCTGATAAAATTGGATATTAACCAAACCAGGGATTGAACCTGGAACCTTCTGGATACATGCCAGCTGCTCTACCAATGAGCTAAATGGCTGAGGTTATACAATACAGGATTTTGAACATGATATGCAACCACGGACGTCTTACACAGTATAGCTGCTGCATACTGGGTTGGCTTACAAATCAGAGGTATTATCCTATGGAGTATTGGTATGTCAGAGTATATTCTGACAACTTCTAACTTTCAGACTCCACTTTAACTTTCTTTGTGAACACTTGTGCCATGTGGCACTTTCCTCATTTTCTGACTCCACTTGTATCTTTACTTTCTCATGCTGCACTGCCTTCTCTTATTTTTAGATACAACTCTCTTCAGTGGTGTAGCTGGTCACAAGGGCTGCACCCTATAAGGTCATCAGCCACCACTTTTAGCAACTATATAGTACACATATATAAATAACATGTAGTAGTATATATACCCTAATAAATCAAGGAGACTACTCAGCAAGTCCTCCTGTTGATTACCCTCAACCAACTTGGTCTTACCATATCTACTCCTACACTCACCCTTCCTGCTTGTCTTCTTTGTGCACCAGAGTATCAAACTTTGGTTGTAACAACTGCTTCCCTAGGGAAAGTGGGTATTAATCACCTTGAATCATACCCCCTATCCAGAGTTACTGGCAAAAGCAAGGGCCCTACCTGCCTTTCCAATGAATACAAGTATTATCCTTGCAATAAGCTGAGTGGCTTGAGACTATTTTGCAAGAAGCCAGCTATTCTCACTATCACAACACAATGGGATCCGCACCCGTGTACAGTGATTCTGGACCTTCTGGGCATGCAACTAATCAGTATGCTTTCCAAGTACGCCTTGGTAGCTTAGTTGGTAAAGCACCAGACCATGAAAGCTGGAGTCCCAGGTTCAAGCCCTGGCCAATGCATGTTTTCTCATACTATAAACAAATGTCATAATTTATCACTCACGACACAAACTGTGCTAAAATCCAAATCTCCTATATCTTCAACCTTTTTCAACACTTTTTCTGTAAACATATTATATTCAGTCCTTAGATATCTATTAATTGCCCAACTTACTCAACAAATGCAACATAACTCCAGTAACATTCTGAGAGCATTCATAATTAGGAGCGCCAAAAAGGAGTCTTTACAATGCAAAATTCAGTTCAGTGTATGGGAGATCAAATGTTAACTGGGGCTGATTGGTTTGCACAAAGAAATATTAAGCAGCAGTAGTTGCACAGACTTTGTGAGAGTCAATTTGGAGCTTACAGAGATTATGGATTTCATGGATAACAGTAGCACAATCTATGTTCACAGGGTCTATCACCTGGGCTGTAGTCTTGGTGAGTCCTATTCTCAAGATTTAACATGCAAATGCTTAACCCATAATGACCAGGGATATTCTCTACTTTCTCCTGATTCTGAGTTTCAGCAGCCTGGGAAAGTGCAGACCTTAGTACAATGAACTATTTTATTAGAAGATTCTAATCAACAAATGGGAGACCGCACAAGTCAAAGTTATTGCAGGTCATATCAATGAGTGTGTTTTTGGAGCCTCAACATGGTCTCATTCATCGGTAGTGGGCATTGAAGACTTTGGTGCAGAGATGGATCATGCTATGGCTGCACTGGGCATGGATAGTGATCCAGATGAAGGTTTATTACTAGTAGTCCATCTAACTATTGAAGTGTTAGCCCATGGACTAACTGACAACCCTCGACTTTCAATTTTCAGTCTCCACTTCAACTTTCTTTCGGACTCTGGTGCCGTGCCACTTTCCTTTACTTTCAAAACTCCACTTATATCTTCACTTTTTTGTGCTGCGCTGCATTTCCTTATTTTTAAACACAACTCTCTCATGCAGTGGAGCTGATTACACTGGCTATGCAACACCTCTTATATCTTTTATCCCATTAGGTTATAATAACACTCCTTAAACTCAATGTGCCATTTTGTCATACTTAGAAATTCCTAGTCCTCCCCAGTGATCAATACCTCTTATATTACCTCTGATCCCATTAGATCACTCCTCAAAGTGGATATGTCATCCTGTCATGCTTAAAAATTCCTCGTCCCCAACAATCAACACCTCTTATATTTCTGATCTCATTATATTACTTGTCAACATGTTATTCCGTCATGCTGATTAAAGTTTGTGCATTATTGGCAACCTGATAATCAACACCTTTTATACCTTTTATTCCATAGGAACACTCCTTGAAGTCAATATGTCAATCTGTCATTTTTAAAAGTTTGTGGTCCACCCAATAATCAACACCACTAATACCTCTTGCCTTATTAGATTACTCCCATCCACAACCCAACACTCTGTCATGAGGTGTACCATCCCAGTTTTGAGAGTATTGCTGTCTATGACAAGCAAATAATCCTCAACAATGAATGTACCTCCGTACCATTAGTATTAGTCCTATATCATTGCAACAATCATCTATATTAGTCTCACAGAAATATCCTGGTCAACATTGATCTAATACTGGTTGGCTGAATCACCTTGAGAGTTTTCACAAGTTAACACACTATTCTATCATTAACATGCCTCGTTGATAAGGTATGTGCTCCACTCCAACCACTAGCAGCTTTGTTATAATATCTCATTGGTTGAACTATTAGTCTTAACAACTGTGGCAGTGATCACATCCACTTAAGTTTTCCACCCATCCCTTGTAACCCTATCATAACTCTCTCACAACATTCTGTGCACCACTTACACTACCCTATGTACTTTGCCTACACATTTAACAAGAGACTTGCAACCTCTACTTCTATCATATTACAATTTGGATATAGGTTTTTCAGATGTTCTTCAAATAAACTCAGTAGTATGAATGTATTATAATAATACCTTAACATGTCAACATTAAGCTTGGGAGAGTTTGAATTGGCTAATTGCACAGAAATGTCAATGGGAGTGTGATGATTCCGCTCTCGTTGAAACTGCCTTTGGGCCCATTGCAATAAAACTATTCAGCTAATGTAAGCAGCACTTCCAATGTTATCTCAGTGGGGTTACAATGTGGCATGGATACCTCAAGGTGCAAAAACAACTTCACAACTTACTATCATTGTCAAGACATCAGGAAAATCCCTTTTGCTGTATAGCGCTATATAGCCACCACCTATATATATAAATGCATTCATAGAAACTATAGTACTATCAGTGCAATCATAGCTCTTATAGCTCTTATAGCACAGTAGTAGGCAAAAATTTAACCAAGGGTAAAAGTATCTATAATTCCCTCAAACTCTGGATTAATCTAATAAACTTGTTCAATAATAGAAAGAGGCCAAAAGTGTTTGGAGTCAAGTATATTATTATAGGCAAGATACTATAAGTGCTCTTATAGCCTATAGCAGCCTACATAGCTCCTATAGCTGTAAAGGTCATAGTTATAATATAGTTCAACGTGCTTAAAAGGGCTAATAAACCATCTATTATTAATTAATTATGTAGCCTGTATTAGTGAAATAGTAGTTTGTATCCCTGATACTCACAAAATAAGAATAATGATTTATCCAAATATAAGTAGTGACAATGAGTAAAAAAATAATCTAAGTCCATGAAAGGTCAATATATAACACCTGTATGATACATTTTATAAGCTCTCATGGTGTAGTGGATAAATGTGATGTGTGGCTATAGGTTGCTTAGTCACCTAAAAGCTGACTAGCAGATTGAGAGTTCAAATCCTGTCTGTGTTAACTTTTTTCAATCAGCCACACAACAATTTCCAACATCTATAAGAGCATTTATAGAGCTATATGAGGCTTTATAGATGGCAGAGGTTCTATAACAGGTTTAACCACTATAACAGCTTTATGAGTACTTATAGTGCTATAGAGCTCTATATAGCTACCCCCATTTTTCCTGATGGAACACTGTGAATGGTGGACAAAAGCACAGCCAAGTTCTTAGGTACATGGCAGGGACCATTACAATGAAGAACAATATCTACCACAACAAAATTTGAAGTCTTCCCCAGCGGAGGATATTGGTCCATGCTACTAGGCAAACCATTACTGCAGCAACTTAAGGCCGCACACAACTACACTACGGACACTATTACTCTCCTAACCAAACACCACACCATAGCACAACTATCAATAACCTCCACAAATAGCACTAAACAACGGCAAAAACAACACATGTCAATACTTATACACTTTGCACAGAAGCCAGTGTCAAAATAGTGACAAAACCGGATAAACCCAGTCTCTGCCAAAGCAGCCATTGTTCTCCATGGAGTCACCATTGTTCTCCATGGAGTCACCATTGTTCTCCATGGAGTCACCATTGTTCTCCATGGAGTCACCATTGTTCTCCTAGGAGCATAATTGTACTTCTAGGAGTCATTATACTGTAGCGAGTAGCACCTCCGACTATAAGTAGTAGGGGGTTTAGTATAGAAATACCTCAGTCATTTCTATAGCCTCTCGGGCAGCGGCTGAGGTATGTTACATTACATTTATTAGAGATCACCTTAAACTAACATCTATTATAGTTTCACTTAGTTTTATTAAATAGTAGCCAATAAGGAAACAGGCAATGCAATAGGAGAACAAGAACTGCTGGAGCTGGATTACAAACAACAATAAGACATATTCACCAGACTTACAAGCCCCGGATACCCCATCCAAGTAAACAAAATCCTCCAGGCAATCATGATAGGAGAATATGTCTTAAACAAACAAAAAAGACAGATATGATAACTCATAGCCAATCATGCTGGCTGTTTTGCTTTGTCCATTAAGGAGGTACTACCGGTCAACTTCAAAACCTTCAAACTAAACATACCAAAAGTATAATAGACCCTGGGTTTCTATTAATTTGTGGTATTATTGATTGGTTCCACTATTGTAGTTATTCCTCAAATCACTATGCTTAGCCTCTGTAATGAGTCCTTTACCTGTTCTGAAAACTGGATCCACATCCTGATTTGCCTCTCTCTACATGATACATGACCGGGTTTAGCCTCCATTTTATTGGCACCTCAAAAACACTTCCAGCACTTGGCTTGATGTTGTAATTACTGAACTGTCCACTTCATCTTGAGGCACACCAGAATGTTTTCTTCTATCCACCTATTGTACATGACTTTTTGCCTTAGCCAGTAAAGCCACTAAACTGTATTTTATTACTAAATGTTAGTTGTTTAATACTATGAAACAATGACCAGGCCGAGGCACATATATTCAGATATCCAGGTTTGTTGGGAGGTGTCACCTTTCAGATCCATGCTCCAAAACCATGACAATGCAGTGTTGCAGAGTCCAGTTGCATTAGAATTTATGAGCTGGATACTTGTCTTGAGGTGATCTGGTTTGAGCTCTTAATATTTTTGTAATATTTTTGCCCAGCACCCAGAAAATATGATTGTATGCCAGGCTTTATTATATATGGTTGAGTGATGTGGGTAACCTCTGCCCATGTTACAATCGACGTACCAGTACCTACTTACACTTCACCTTTTTAGTTCTTTTACTTTTATTTTTCCAAGTCACATGACTAGTCATGTGACCTTACTTGACTTTACATTTTCGAAATTTTCATAGTCGGAGAACAAATGTAGGAGGAAGAGCTCAGCTAGCTCTGGAGACATGATGATATTGTAGGGTGGGGATAAACAAGGATTAATTGGTGAGTCTGTCTATAACTACTGGGATGGCTGTGAAGCCATTGGAGGCCGGGAGTTGCTCAATGAAGTCTATGGAGATGGAGTTACAGGGCTTCTCCAGGATTGGTAGTTGCTTCCATGTTCCGTAGGATTTGTAATGAGGTACCTTAGCTCTGGTGCAAGTGGTACAGGACTTCACATAGTACTTTATGAAGGTCCAGAGTCCAGGCCTAGTATATTGTTGTCGGATGAGCTCCAGGGTTTTATTCTGACCAAAATGACCAGAAAGAAGGTGATCATGTTCATCCCTGAGGACTCGGAGTCAGAGATCCTTGGCATCTGGGATGTAGAGGCGGTTGTCACACCAGAGGAAAACATCAAGGTCAAAAAACCATCAAGGGTCTTTTGGAAGAGGGTTTGCAGGGAGTGCAGCGAAACCAGGTCAATAGTCAGTGAGGCGAGTATGTCTTGGTGGAGCAACTTGGAGTCCATCACGGAGAACGCTTGGTGTACTGGTTCAGTCAGAGATGATGCCCATCAGGACAAAACCAGTTGCTTAGTGGTGAAGACCGGTCAGAAATTCTGTGGGTTGACTTTAGCGTAGTTGCTGTTTCCCTCTTTGGGGAAGACATTCTATTGTCTAGTTAGAGTGTCTGGTTTAGTTCCAAGATGTCCTGGGCGGAAACAGATGATCATGTTGAAATGCAATAGGCACTCCAATCAGCGGGCTTGTCGCTGGGTCTGGAGTTTAGTTGTGGAGAAGTATTCTAGGTTTTTGTGGTCAGTAATGACATTGACCGGAGAAGCAGACCCTTCTAGGTAGTGTCACCACATTTTGAAAGCTTCAAAAATTGCAAGTAGTTCTTTGTCATGAATGTCATAGTTGAGCTCCAGAGCAGTAAGGGTATGGAAGTGGAAAGGCACTGGGTGTTACGATAACACAATTTATGGACCTTTCCTTCATTTTCATTCTCCGCTTTAACCTTGTATACTTTAGCTCTCACACATGGTGCCACGCAGCACTTCCCCTTTTGTTCAAACTCCTCTTTCTCGCGCTGCGTTGCCTTCTTCTTATTTTTAGATACAACTCTCTCACACAGTGGAGCTGGTCATGCGGGCTAGGCCCCATGACATTATCAGCCACTGACTTTATCAACTGTACAGTACATAAGTAGGGCCTTCCTTGGCTTAGGCAAATTTTACCGAAGATTTGTTGAAAACTTCGCAAAAATCACAAGACCGTTGAACAATCTCACTAAAAAGGATATTGTTTGGCACTGGGGCGCCAAAGAACAAGAAGCTGTTGATAAGATTAAACAGGCATTTACAACAGCGCCCATATTAGCATTTCCAGAATTAGACAAAGAGTTCCGGCTAGAAACCGACTCTTCTGATTTTGCTACTGGGGCTGTTTTGTCAATTAAATGCCCTGACAATCTTTGGAGGCCTTGTGCCTATTTATCACATAGTTTGTCGCCTACAGAGCGCAACTATCAAATTTACAACAAAGAGATGCTGGCCATCATTAGAGCCTTAGAGCACTGGCGGCACTACTTAGAAGGTGCTAGACATCAATTTGAAATTTGGACTGATCATAAGAATCTGGAGTATTTTATGATGGCCCGAGACTTGAACCAAAGACAGGCCCGCTATGCAGTATACTTGTCAAGGTTTAATTATAAATTAATTCATAAGCCTGGAAGCTCTATGGGGAAAGCGGACACTTTGTCCAGAAGAGAGGATCATGCCAACGGCATTGAAGATGACAACAAAGGTGTTACCCTGATAGACCAATCAAGGGTTGCCAATGTTAGAATTGGGCAGGATTCCAATCTTCTGGAAGTCTTCAAGAAAGACATCTCCTCAGAAAAGAAGGCGCGCCTTGATGGCAATGAAAACTATCTATGGGAAGACAGGCTTTTCCATTTTAAAAACAAAATCTATGTACCTGAGTCCGCAAGGATCAAGGCAATAGATAGACATCACAACACTCCAGTGGCTGGGCACCCTGGGTGGCAACAAACAATGGAGTTGATCTCCAGAAACTATATGTGGCCTGGCATGGTCAAAGACGTACAGGAATATGTAAAATCCTGTCTGAGATGCGCCACGGCTAAAAATTCTCATCAACCGCCGGCCAGTAAACTTATGCTGAATCCGATACCAGCTGGTCCCTGGCAGGATATATCGGTTGATTCCACAACGGATCTGCCTGAGTCAAATGGGTATGATTCAGTAATGGTAGTAGTAGATTGCTTCTCCAAAGAAGTAGTATTCATTCCCACCAACAAACCATTACCGCCGCTGGTATGGCAGATTTATTTAAAGATTTCATATGGTCTATCCATGGGTTACCAGAAACGGTTATCTCCAATAGAAGGCCACAATTCGCTAGCGAATTTACAAAAGAATTATGCAAGATGCTGGGCATCAAACCTAAATTATCAACGGTGTTCCATCCACAGACTGATAGACAAACGGAGAGACTCAACTAGGAGTTGAAACAATATCTCCGGATATTTATTAATGACAGACAGACAGATTGGGCCAAGTGGCTAAAGATAGCCCAGTTCTTTTATAATATCAAACAGTCGTTGGCTACAGGAAAGGCACCATTTGAGGTTACTAGATCGTACCTCCCCAGAATGGGTGTAGAACCTGGCAAAAGCAAGAACAAGGCTGCTGGGAACATGGCCAAAGACATGAAGTCTGTCTTGGACGAAATGCGCAAGGCACTATTTAAAACTGCAGAGAAGATGAAAGACAGGGCAGAGCATAGACACTCTAAGGCCCCTGACTACAAGGTTGGTGACCTGGTTTGGTTAGATACCGACCACTTAAAGTTAAAAGATCGGCAGTCTAGAAAACTGACCGAAAAGTGGATTGGCCCTTACCGGATTAAGGAAGTCAAACCCAATGCGGTGGAGCTGGAACTCCCAAAAAGAATGAGGGTAGTACCCACGGTCAATATCAGCCGTGTGAAACCCTACAAAGGGCCGCTGCCGGGACAGCGTGTAGACTGGCCCGGACCGGTTGTAGTCACCCAGGAAGGTGAAGAAGAGTTCAAAGTCAAATGGGTGATGGACACACGCTTGAAGCATGGAAAACTAGAATTCCTAGTCCTATGGAAGGGCTATGGAGACAAGGACAGAATGTGGGAACCAGAAGCCCATCTGGACAATTCCCGCGACGCTGTTCACGAATTTTATTCTAAGAACCCCTCAGCTCCTAGGAAGCTTAGAGGCATGGACTCAAAACTTTTTAATTCCCTTTTTCAACCTATGCCCAAAAATTCAACTACCACCTCTGGTATTTGGTCTCACCCGGAAGTCGAGCCTTAGAAGGGGGGTAGTGTTACGATAACACAATTTTTGGACCTTTCCTTCAATTTCATTCTCCGTTTTAACCTTGTATATTTTAGCTTTCACACATGGTGCCACGCGGCACTTCCCCTTTTGTTCAAACTCCTCTTTCTCGCGCCGCATTGCCTTCTTCTTATTTTTAGATACAACTCTCTCACACAGTGGAGCTGGTCATGCGGGCTAGGCCCCATGACATTATCAGCCACTGACTTTATCAACTGTACAGTACATAAGTACAAACACTCTGTATTAGTATATATACCCCAATAGATCCAGAAGACTCCTCAGAAAGTCCTCCTGTTGTAAACCAACAAACTCTCTGCAGCCTAAGGGGTAACCACTCCCCATTCACCACCATTATAGTGTGTTCTTGTGTGCGCCAGAGTAACTAACTCTTGGTTGTTACACTGGGTGGATTTCTCCATCCAGAGTCAAGATGGAAAGGATGGCTGTAACAACCAAAGTTTGTACTCTGGCGCACATTGAAGACAAGCAAGGAGGGGTAAATGAAGGAGAGGATAATCTCCCTTAGGTAGGACCAAGTTTGTTATGGGTAAATAACAGGAGAAATTGCTAAGGAGTCTCCTTGATCTATTGGGGTGTTTATACTACTACAGACTATTTATACATGTGTACTATACAGTTGATGAACCCCTGTCATATCTGTACCGGAGAACATGACTCTGTCATCTCTGAAAGAGATATTTTTCTCCAGTCCGAACCTCCCAAATCTTTGGTATTCTTGGGATTACACTCCTCATGGCCTGTTAGTTGGCATAGCCTCGTGCCCCACTCCCACATGATACTCTGGACTCCCATTCTGATATTCCTGCACCGGACTTCTAGTCTGTCATATGCTTTCCTACATATGTTCTCGTACTCCTCATGGACTCTGTAGTTTAGACCTTATGATACACTCCTTGCACATACATTTCTCCCTTGCTAAATAATTGTCTGTATAGAACTTTGTACCTACATTACAAGTTATTCCTTATGAGCTCCTACTCCTCCGACAGTATATAAGTTGTAGCTCCTATAGTCCATTCCTGCAGTTCAAATATCAACTAGATTCCCTCGCCTTTTTACAAGTCCCTTTCTAAGTCTTTCTGATCCTTCTCCGAAGGATCTTTACTCTGCTTCCTTTTCATCCTCTACTCTCCTCTGTCCATCCTGTTGAGTTAGGGACGAAGGTCCACAGAAGGGCCTAGTGCACAAGCTAAGCCAATTCCCCATCTTGTAGTCCCCTACCCCATCTCCGTACTCTGTAACTCTGACACTCTATAAGGTCACAGTTCTAACAACTCCAGAAAAAACTGACATCCTTAATTTTGCATGGTTCGGGACAGTCTCGGATGGTTTGGACTTTATTGTTGGACATTGTGAGGCCTTTTGGAGAGAGGAGAAAATCAAGGTATTTGATGGAGATAGTATGAAAGAAAATTTGTTGGGGTGTGCATACAACCCATTGGCACAAAGCCGCTGGAGTACCTCCCGGACATGTGCTATGTGCTCCTCAGAGTTATTGGAGAATATGAGGACATCATTGAGATAGACAATAATGCAGACATCAAGGAGGTCAGCAAATATTGTGTTGATGAAACACTGAAAAGCTGCAGGGGTGTTGGTAAGCCCAATGGGCATCATTAACCATTTGTAAGAGCCATAGTGGGTTCAAAATGCAGTTTTCAACTCATCCCCATCAGCAATCCGGATTAGATGATAGGCATGCCGGAGGTCAAGCTTAGTATAGAAGATTGGAGATGCAGGGGAGTGGATAGCAATCCTTCTTTGTGATCTTGTTTAGCCCTTAGAAGTCTACACAGAGCTTGAGGGAACCGTCCTTCTTCTGTAGAAAGAGCACCAAGGCTCTGTGTTTAGAGGAGGAGGGACATATAATTCTGTTGGCCAGGTTTTTTTCCACAAATATGAAGAGAGTTTCCAGCTCCATTTATGATAACAAGTAGATAGGGGAAAGTGGGGGAGAAGCTCCTTTGTCCAAGTCAGTTTTTAAATCAAATAGACGGTGTAGTAGGAGCTTGTCTGCTTTGGCCTTGCTGAAAACACTTTCAAAATCATGGTATTTGGAGGGGACTGACGATAGATCCACAAATTCTGGAGTAGTGGAGGAATCCCGGAGTTGGGATAAATGCATAGTAAAATGGGTGGATCCTTGGAGTTTGCAAGCCCGGTAAAAGGCAACTGCATTTATAAAGGACACGTGCGGAGACAAGGGGTCAAAGATTGGAGTTGACATCAGTTGGGCAATCAAGGTCTCCGAAGAACAGAATGAGATATTGTTCAGTACCCAGTCAATTGACAGATTGTAGCAGGTGAGCCAATGGTATCCCAGAACTGCAGAGCAGGATAAATCCAACGAGGTGACATAGAAGGTTGTTGGAGTGACTTTTCCACAGGGAAAATGGACAGTTGGGTCTACTGCCTTAGTGATGGTGGAGTTCAATGTTCCATCAAATAAGTGGAGTTGGATCAGAGTAATGGTATAGGGGGAAAGTTGACTAGCATTCATAAAAGTGGTGTCTACAAAACAATGTGATGATCCAGAGTCTACTAAAACTTTAAGGGAAGTGTTTGGAAGAGATTTGGAGGTAAGGGATATGTAGAGAAAATTGGTATCAGAAAGAGCAGACACATTGAGACATATCTCTGTTAGTGCATGGTCAGAATCAACACAGTCCTCAACCCATGCAGAGCGCAGAGGAACTGCTGCGGTGGCACAAGCTTTTGCAGCACTGGAGGAGGACTTAGGGCACAACTTTGTGTTGTTACCGGCTTGTCCGCAGAACAGACAGAGGTTGCTGTCAAAACAATGTTTGCGTTCCTCCGGGATGAGTTTTTCATCCTTGCCCAACTTATTGGTTAAGTCTGGAGTTTTTGGAGCGGGTAAGTAGTGAAAGTGCAAATGGGCAGAGGAGTTTCTGTGGGGTGTGGGTTTTGCGGAAGAGGAGAACTTGGGCTGGGTAGTAG
>NW_006763292.1:293452-303473 GCF_000218685.1 Serpula lacrymans var. lacrymans S7.9 | reverse complement strand
CGGCTCGACTACATCGGGAAACCCAACGCCTTGATCCTCAAAGGGAGTCCTTTGTAGAACTAATGATAGAGTGCGCTTTTGCCCAAACTTTGGATTTGGGAGACAAGACAGTTGAATTTGACCACATACTTGTTCAGATATTGGTTCTCGCACATCTGGAGGTGCTCAATCTGAGACCCCGCATCTCCAGTGGGGTTTTGAGGCCCAAAATTTGAGCAGAGTTCAGAGTAATTGTCTATCCACATGAGAATAGTGGTGAGATTGTCTGGGGTCAGGATATTTGGTCAAACCAATCCAACACCATTCCCTTAAGGAAGGAGATAATGTAATTGATCTTGGCCCGATCAGTACGGAATGCGCCCGGACAATTGTTAAAGTTCAGTTGACACTGCATGATGATGGAGCCAAGCTTCCTGGGATCAGAACCATTGAAAGTGTCTGGCTCTGTAATCTTAGTGCATGTGGAACTGCCATTGGGGTTGCGCCTGGAGGATCTGGCAAGGAAGGTAATTGCCTGGGCCAGAATGAGGTGCTCAGCATCCTTGTTCCCTGGCTTAATGTGAGGTAGCTTCACAGGAGTGGGCATCAGAGAATCCGGAGCAGAATTTGGGGTGCAAGGAGAGTTAGGGGGGATTGGGGCACTCCTGGGGGTATGAGAAGAAGTTGGGTGTTGAGGGGTCATGGAAATCAATTGTGCCTCTAGGGGTCAAAAAGCAGAAAAACTGAGGAATTTGGTGTTGCCCTATGAGGTGTTACATACATGTTTGACCATGGAAGAGATATGGAGGGTCCGGGAAGTGTCAGTTTGAATATACTGTCAGAACCACAACCTTTGGAGGAGCAGAGTTTGGAGTGTGGAGGTGAAGTGGAGAGCAGGACAGAGTACAAGATTGGGGATTGTCTTAGCTTGTACGCTAGGCCCTTCTGCGGACCTTGGTCCCTAACTTGTCAGAGTGAATGGGTGAGAGTGGAGGATGAAAGGTGGAGTGGAGTAAAGATCCCTCGGAGAAGGACCAGAAAACTTAGAAGGAGATTTGAACAAAGGTGAGGGGAGCTAGTTGATATTCAAACTATAGGAACAGAGTACAAGAGCTATGACTTATATACTATCAGAGGGATTGGAGTTTGTAAGGAGTAACCTATAATGTAGGTACAAAGTTCCATGCGGACAATTATCTAGCAAGGGGAAATTATATGTGAGGGGAATGTACCATAAGGTCTAAATTACAGAGTCCGTGAGGAATATGAATGTGCAGAGAATATATATGGCGGACTAGAAGTCCGGTGCAGGAGAATTGTAAATAGATCTTTAAATTTGTTATCTGAAGTATGTACTTGTATTCAAAAATATGACTGTAATATTTAACATACCACCGCTGCACCAGTGTCTCCCTTGGAGTGTGGCCCCAGTGAGACAAATACTAGGGTGCTTGATTCAGGTAAAAATACAAATAAAAATATAGAAAAACCTAAAGTAGAAAAACATGTTTCTTTGATATTTTTTCTTCTTCTTTGGAGCCACATATGTTGATACACACATATTTATTCCAAAGGAGATCTGTTTAGATGTTGGTGTGGAAGACCTTGCCCAAGGCACAATACACCCAACAAGTACTGTTGATGATGAAGATTAAAACCACACACAAACAAACTAACAAAACAATTCTCCCAGATTTTACAGAACTTGTTTATGGGCTTTGCCTCCTAGAACAGTGGGTGGTCTGGTTATTCGTGGGGTAGTATGTACAGTAACTCCAAAAACCATTGCAATGTTTGGCCTAACCGTGGTGCGCAAAGTGCACCACCAACAGGTGTGGGGATTTTGCTTAGCTTTAGTGAAGTTGACAAAGTACTTGGTTTTGGCTACAGAATGGTTCATGAGTCATGTGATTTGGCCCAGTGGCTGTGAAGAAATGTCCATTTCAAAACAGCAATACCATTGCAATTGTTTTTCACTTTTGGTATCAAGGGAGATATATAGGGAATATCAGTACTTGGTATAGCCTCCTTTTGCCTTGAGTACTGTCTGAATCCTCCTAGGCATGCTTTCAATTAAGTTGCAACACTCTGCAACTGCTATCTTCTCCCACTCTACTTGAATCCTCTCCCACAACTCCTCCAGCCTCCTCTTGAGATAACCCCATCCATGTTCAATAGGATTAAGGTCAGGAGACTGTGCAGGCCACACCATAGTTCTAAACTCTGCTCATCTGGCTACTCCTTGACCTTTTTGCAGGTATGCTTGGGGTCATTGTCTTGCTGAAAGATGATGTCAAGAGGATTGAGACCATAATATTGCAGGTTATTCAGCAGCTCATCCTTCAAAACCTGAGGGTAAAGGTCCCTATTGATCCTACCATCAATTCTAGCAGCATACCCAACTCCCTCCCAAGTCATACAGCCCAGATCATCATGGATCCTCCTCCAAATTTGACAATTCCCTGTACCAATCTATCACTGAGCCCCTCACCTGGCTTTTTCCAGACCCACTTGTGTCTATCTGACCCCAGGCAATTGATTTTGGTCTCATCAGACCATACAACCTTCTTCCAATCCTCCACAGTCCAGTCCTTGTGAGCATAAGCAAAGTCCAACCTAGCCAAACAATACTTGGCAGAGAGAAGAGGATATTTCTGCTTGACCACAGTCTTCATGCCAGTCTTTTTCAAGTGCTGGCTGACAGTATTTGGGGAGAGAGGTTGGTTGATGATGTTGGTAAGAGCTTTGGTGATCTGGACAGCATTTTCTGCCTTGTAAGTGGAGATGAGATGTATGACATGGCAGACATTAGAAGGAGAAACCTTGGATGGACGACCTCCAACAGACTTTGGGAGCTCAGAACACTCTTGGAGCAAAGTCTAGAGATGGTAGAAACATAGACACCAGTGGTAGAGGCAATGGAGTGAGCAGTTTGGCATGCATCAAGGAGGTTAAGAATCTGGTTCTTTTGAGCAGGAGAGAGGGATTTCATGATGATGATGGTTGAGAAAAAAAAGTGTGTGTGAACTTTTACAAACTCAGACACAATGTTTATATGTGTATCTTTGTTTGTAGGACCAAACAAAGCCAAATATTCTATGATATCATTGTGATCTCTGCTTCCAACTCAAAAGTGAAAAAAACTATTGCAATGGTATTGCTGTTTTGAAATGGATATACCTTTACAGCCACTGGGCCAAATCACATGACCCAGGAACCATTTTGTAGCCAAGACCAAGTACTTTTGTCAACCCCATAAAAGCTAAGCAAGATTTCCGCGTCTGTTGGCGGTGCACTTTGCACACTGCGTTTAGGCCAAACATTGCAACAGTTTTGGAGCCACTGTAGCAAGACAATGAACTTACAGATTTGCCTCATATTGGATAAAAACAGAGCAAAGCCAGTTGAATTGAGTGCAAGTTTGAGATCAAAATGATCCTATTTGTATTTTACCAAAAGTGTGATTGATGATACCAATAAATATATATAGCAATATAACTATCATTCACACCATTTTTTATGACCTCTATCAATTCCTCTATCAATTTATATAATCTCAGTTTGGTACATGGTTTGGGCATCTTTACTGTTGCCCAAACTGCATTCAAACAGGTTCAAATTAATGAACCAAACCTTGGTCTTCCATCCAAAAACTGAACTTATTATCTTACTATAGCATTTGTAACTTAAAATAGGGATTTTATATAAATTATATTCCACCAAACTCATCACTTGCAATAAAAAGGAGCATCCAACACCATTGAAAAAAAACCAGCATGAGGTCTGGCCCACATTAATAACATCCAGATGATGGTGCTAGCCATCATTATTTCAGTGCACCACCAACATCAGTGTGACAGTTTGTAGTGATCATATAATAGATGCCAACTCTACATGATCAGTGCCCCACTGGTACCATAGTAGTAATTCAAAGAGGACAGCCTACACACATGGAAATATCACACACAATAACACTTGGTACAGCCCACACCTGGGGATGTCCCAAGGAGAACAAGGCTATTACAATACACAATTTTCGGACCTTTAATTTTCATTCTCCTCTTTAACTTTCTTCTGTAGTTTTCACACACTGTGCCATGTGGCACTTTCTATTTTGTTCCAACTCCACATTCTCGCGCTGCGCTACCTTGCTTTATTTTTAGCTACAAAATATCTCACGCAGCAGAGCTGGTTACATGGGCTCCGCCGTATGATATCATCAGCCACTGCCCCCATCAACTGTATAGTACACATGTATAAACAACCTGTAGTAGTATAAATACCCAATAGATCCAGGAAACTCCTCAGCGAGTCCTCCTGTTGTTTACCCACAACAAACTCAGTCCTTTCTAAAGGGTAACCACTCCCCTCACTTCCTTAAAGCTTTGCCTGAGTTGTGTGCCAGAGTATACAAACTCTTGGTTGTAACAAAAGCTCTTAGCCACATCATAATTCAAGCTAAGAGCCCAGACAGCTGGGGGTGGTTAAAGATTGAATCCTCAGGATGCAAACAATAGTACTGACCATTCCCAGATAGTGTTTACAGATTGTACAAGAGGTTTATAACCAAGACAACTGCACAGAAGGCTACAGATGCATTCCATGCTGTTAAATACTCTTGACTGACGGGAGCATTGACATTTCTCAACTCGGGGAACAGCCTTATTAATTTGTGCAGTCTGGCAATGCCCAACAACTTGAGTATATCAAATAAGGTTTTCAAAAAACCCAATTCTCTTTGAATGCTAAGGTCTGCATGCAATAATAGTTCCACTTAACCCTGTGGTCTGGGTTTGCACAGTATGCAGGAGAGTGATATGAGAGTGAGTGCTAGTGTGACAATACCCTAAAGTTGATAGACTCTGGTGCACACAGCAAGGTACTCAAAAAGAAGTGATGATATAGGAGTGAGTTGTTAGACTCAGAGGTGGGAGGGAGCTGGTTGATGGTATTCCACAGGAGGACCCACTGAGGAGCCTCTATCTATTGCAAGGGTATTTATACCTAAATACATGTGGTACTGTATAGTTAATATAAATAAAGGTAAATGCTCTCTAGTGTTTTATTGTATTGTATATGATGTCATAGCATATGATCAGTCAAATATATTTAGGCCTAGACATTGGTCAGGTGATGTGTCACATGATCAGTCACATGACTTTTAAAGAAAAATACAAATAAAAATAAAAGTGAAAATCAATATCAAAAATACTGAAGATAATTATCAGAATAATTTCCAGGACATTACATAGGTGTGCTATAGGAAGTACCTCATCAGCTAGCTGCTTGTGTCCAAAGTCCAAAAAATGGTTATGTACATTTTATACATTATATTTTCTAAGCCTACAAGATGTAGTGAATACGTGCTCTGGTATGTATATGCTTAGTAAGCTCAAAAAAATAGTCAATGTGTGGTTTTGGGTTCAATTCCCAGCCACAATTTTGCTATAGGAACTGGACGCAGCTATTAAACTTATAAGGGCTTTGATAGCTATCTGGGATTTTCCTGATGTGCACTCTGCTCACATATGATTTCCTCTCACTAGATAATTGTCTGCATGGAACTCTGTACCTACATTATAAGATACTCCTTATGAACCTGATTCTCTCCCATAGTATATATCACAACACAATGGGATCCGCACCCGTGTACAGTGATTCTGGACCTTCTGGGCACGCAACCAATCAGTATGCTTTCCAAGTACGCCTTGGTAGCTTAGTTGGTAAAGCACCAGACCATGAAAGCTGGAGTCCCAGGTCCTAGCCCTGGCTAATGCATGTTTTCTCATACTATAAATAAATGTCATAATTTGTCAGTATATAAGTTATAACTCCTGTACTCTATTCCTATGGTTCAAATATTAACAAGTTCCCTATACCTTGTTACCAGTCCTTTTATAAGTCTTCCTGGTCCTTTTCTGGAAGACCTTTATTCTTCTCCCATTGTCTCCTTATTCTCTCTTTGTTCTTTTGTTCGGTTAGGGACCACTGTCTGCAGAACGGTCTAACACATGAGCTAAGCCAACTCCCAACCTCATACTCTACTCTGTTTCTCAGTACTCACCCTATAACTTGTTAGTTTTGGTGATTCTGCACCTAGTTGTGCTATCTATTTTCCCTTCTCTCTAAATCACTTTCCTCTTTATTCTTTTTGCTCTATTGTTCAGTATTCACTGAGCATTCTATAACTTCGCCTTTGTGGCTGATTTGTTTACCTTTGTTTACAAAACTTCGGACTAGTATTACAGAGTCCAGTATTCCTATTCTTTAGTTACTCATACTGGACTCTAGGTACTGTACACATTCTGTACTCTCTGATAATAGAGTTACTCATACTGGACTCTAGTTCTGTCCCTGTTAGCTCTCAACAAGTGGCTAGACACTTCCCAGAAGTTCTCAATTGAACAGGTTATGAGTCCTGGTGCTTTATTGTGCTATTTTATAAGCTTAGTCATTCTTACATGTTTGGCTATGTTTATACACTTACCATATATGGATATGTCAGATCAGGAGGGAGTGTTAGAATATACTCTGACATACCAATACCCCATAGGATAATACCTCTGATTTGTAAGCCAATCCAGTATGCAGCAGCTATACTGTGTATGACATCTGTGGTTGCATGTCATGTTTAAGATCCTACAATGTATAACCTTGGCCATATAGCTCAATTGGTAGAGCAACTGGCATGTATCCAGAAGGTTCCAGGTTCAATCCCTGGTCTGGTTATTATCCAATTTTATCATAACTCTGGCAAATCCAAAGGTCATCTGATGGAGAAGGACCATTTGTATAATTTAAATAGCATAACCATCCTATCATTGTCAATTTAATCTGGACATCAAACCTCTAGTGCCTTTTACTGCATCAAGCTCAGTGGGTTTCTTTGCACAATGCCACTGGCTGTGCAACACTAACAATCTCAACTACAATGTAACATATATGTTAGCTCAATGTTGTCCACAGAGTAGAAAGGCAATGCACTTACTCACCTTTCATCAACCAGTACAGTACCACCCAAGTTCTTTGCTGTTTGACATACACTTTGCCAAATGAGACTCACTAGCCAGCTCACATTGGTGCCCTCTTTGCAAATATACATGTTTTTCTGCTTGACATTAATATGAAGCTTGGGTACCATCAGTACTGCACTTCCTAACTCTATGTTGATCTGAGAAGGAGTTGAATTGCTCTCAATAATAAAAGTCACCTTCAGCTATTTTAGAAATACTGTCAAGGTTAAATTGACTATGTGAGTCCAAATTAAAGGCCTGAGTTTGGCAGAATGTTATGAATGAGTGTATGTATTGTTTTACTTTGCATATGATATTGTGAAGTACTTGAGTGGTGATTTCTCCATGCCCTACAATAATGAGAATACACCATCATAAATGAAGACATTTGTGAGGTAAATGCCCAGGACTAACAGTGATCAGATGAAGGTTTTTCCTGAGCTAATTGATGATACCCAAATTGGTATCTAGTCTATTTTGAACTATTTTCTTGTTATGCTTCTTGGCACTGGTGCTATGAACATGTTTAGTAAAGGCAGATGTGATAGAACTTAAGGGATTCTTAACTCTATCTATGGAGGAAGGGTTATCTGTTGTGTTGATTTGCACACCTATTTGCATTTTATTGTGCATGCAGTTTGCTGTAAAAAAAAAAAAAATGTCAATTAGTAAATACATACAGCAAAGTAACAATATCAGGTTTTTACTACCTCTAAACTAGTGTTGCCACAAGTTCACAAGAAATATATTTATTTGACTAATAATAAATACAGTGCTGATATCTATTGTGACTCCTTTCTGAGCCTGGATGCATTGGCAAGTACTGTCAGCATATCCAGCTCTTCTATCATTGATCTATTGGCCTTAGACCTTACACAAAACTAGCACCACCTACAGAAAAGGGGAAAAAGGTGATAGGGAGTATCTTCAGGGCTTCAAAAGTGTTCACTGCATAGTAGGTTTTACTTTCTTGAAAGCTTACTAATATACTGACATGATTTCAAGTAATTATTGTGGAATTGAATGGCTCAAAATGTATGCCAAAGGGATGTGGGAAGTATTAAAATTATATTATGACAGTCTCCCTCTTGTGATATCAGGGTATGGTTTCATTTCTGTCATTCTATTCTACTAATTAATTGTTCTGGATAGGTGTACAAAGATCAGGCTGTAGCAGCAAAAAAAGTATGTCCTATTCTATGTTGCTGTGCTTTTAACTGACATTTTCTCTCACAAGGGGAGTTCTGCTGCAAGTACAACATAATGATATTGTGTGGGAGGCAAATGAGAGTGATTCTGTTGGGGGGAGGTTTTTTTGCTTTCTGTTTCTTTTGTGTTTTTTGGTGTGCAACTGTTGCCTACCTATATTATTCTGTATGCAAGCACAAATTTCTATATCACTGCCAATAGATTTTTTTGATACTGCACAAAATCAATGTGAGTGAAATCAGTCTATTAAAGTCTATATACATAATTTTGAAGTGATATATTCTGATAAAAATTCAAGCTATGTATCGGTCACTATAGGAATAGTTTGTGAATTTGGCCAGCTTCTTTATACATAATTCTATATACAATGCTAGGGTTCTGTAATTTTTATCAGGTGATGCAAATTCATTACATTTTCACATTTTCTATCATTTACTTCATTTTTCTATCATTTGTTATCACTCTATACCACTTTTGCCTGAGCTTGAGGCTATGTAATGTGATGGAAAAGCGGTCAATCAAAGAAGAAAAAACAATGTGTAAATGGTGAAGAAAAATAAATGGTAGAATATTATTATGTTATGAATAAAATATGCAAACACACCCCCTCTAACCAAATCAACTCCCATTAATTTATTGAAGTGTTGTAGTTTGGGTCAAGCCAGTGGCCTTGTGAGTGCATTGGTGGACATTGTGTTTGTGGGACAAAATAAGATTTATATCAGATTTTGTTCAATAGATTGCCTAATAAAATGATAGTGAATATCAATGTGTTTGGTGTGAGAATGATAGATATCATTTTTGGTGAGTGGTTTGTTTGTGATTTTGGCCCAAATGTTCTTGAGCCAGATGGCTTTTTTTGCTGCATATGCGATGGCCACATATATTTGGTTTTTGTGGTTGATAATGTAATAATGGGCTGTGCCTTACTATTCCAGAAGACGGCTCCTCCATTGATCCTAAAGACATATCCTAATATAGAGCGCCTGTGGGAATGCAAGGCAAAATTTGTTAGTTTTGGTGATTCTGCATCTTTGTGCTACCTCTATATTTTCATTTATTTCTCTATTTATTCCTCTACCATTCAGTATTGATTGTGTTCTCTATTATTTCACCTTTGTGGCTGCTTTGTTTACCTAACATCAGACAGTACTGCAGAGTCCAATGCTTCCTATTCTCTAGTTACTCACATTGGACTCTAGGTACTGTATACCTGTCATACTCTCTAATAATCTAGTTACTCACATTGGACTCTAGTTCCAGTCCCTGATAGCTCTCAGCAAGTGGTTAAACACTTCCCTTAAGCTTTGTTCTTAATAAAATCTGCATCAGAAAATCCAACCAGGCCTTCCTTGTTTTGGCCTATGACTAATCCAAAGTCTTTGGTTGCTTTGAGGTACTGTAGAACTAGTTTTGCTGCCTCCCAGTGTGTTCAACCAGGATTTTGTAGGAAACAAGACAGTGAAGATATTGCAAATGCAATATCTGGTTGAGTGCCAGTGGCAAGGTACATGAGGGATCCTATTCACACCAAGCATAACTGACTTTTATCACACACAGAATTGATGAAAAAGCCTGAAAGTAGTTAAAATACTTGATTGTATTTTGTTTCAGGCTTTTTCATCAATTCTGTGTG
This sequence comes from Serpula lacrymans var. lacrymans S7.9, assembly GCF_000218685.1. Lineage (NCBI taxonomy): Eukaryota > Fungi > Basidiomycota > Agaricomycetes > Boletales > Serpulaceae > Serpula > Serpula lacrymans. The sequence continues at coordinate 293,636 of NW_006763292.1, read as the reverse complement.
TGATAAAAGTCAGTTATGCTTGGTGTGAATAGGATCCCTCATGTACCTTGCCACTGGCACTCAACCAGATATTGCATTTGCAATATCTTCACTGTCTTGTTTCCTACAAAATCCTGGTTGAACACACTGGGAGGCAGCAAAACTAGTTCTACAGTACCTCAAAGCAACCAAAGACTTTGGATTA
>NW_006763292.1:216064-293352 GCF_000218685.1 Serpula lacrymans var. lacrymans S7.9 | reverse complement strand
CCTAGATCTATTCCCGCGGAGCCAAAGTCATTTTGATGCAATACATTCCTATTTGCAAACCAAACATAGTATCAATGGAAATACGTTAACAAAAATACACTATTCTGACAAAATCTTGTAGGTCCAAAATACAATTAAGTATTTTAACTACTTTTCAGGGCTTTTTATCAATTCTGCGTATGATAAATGTTAGTTATGCTTGGTGTGATTGTTTCTCTATAAGGTATGTTTTGCATCTCAATGACTTTGGCTTTAGCGGATAGTGATTGTGAGTCATCAAATAGCAGGCCTGGCTTGACTAGAGTTGATACCGTTTTGCAGTCTTCTATGTGGAACCTTTTTAATATGGTCTCAATGTACTTTTCTCTCAATGTCTTCTTTAAATTCACTAATGGGCTCTGTAGTTTCACAAGCAATTAACATGTTGTTAACTGACACTGCAACTACTAGGCTGTTGGTGTTGCTATGTTTGATGAAAAGAGTGTGGTTGTGTTGTGACTTCAGGAATCCCAGGGTGGTAAACATCTTGGTGAGTCTTGTGTACCACTGTTTTCCTGACTGTTTTAAATCATAGAGACCAATGTTTAGCTTGTATACTAGCCCTTGCTGTTCGGGTTTCAGGTAGTTTGGTGGAGGATACATATATATATCCTCATCTAGTGTTGCATTAAGGTATGCACTCTTAATGTCTAATTGGTGAGTTTCCCAGCCATTTGCTTTGGCATGTGTAAGAATGAGGCAGTTGGTGGTCATGCAAAACTATAGCTGAGTATGTCTCATTGTAGTCTACACCATTTATTTGTGTGCTGCCATTTGCTACTAATTGAATTTTGAATTTTAGGATCCCATTGTTGGGTCCATGTTTGATTCAAGGCACATAGTGGTGGTTTATTATATTTGCGTGCAGTGGGGGTTTGACAAGGTCCCAGGTGCGCAGGTTTTTATTTGTTTTCACTCTTCTTATATGGCCTTTAGCCAATTTTTCTCTCTCTATATGGTCCCTTTAGCACCTCGGTTATTGTCAGATTGTTGCTAGCAGTTTCAGTGTCTGCTACTGTGGCAGCGCTGTTGCTGTTATTCGCCATCTGAGTCAGCTGACTTCTTGATGGCAGATGCAGCTGTGATCTGGCCTTCATGTAGATTTTTGGTTCACCACATTTTGGTTGTTCTGCAAGTGTATGCTCTTGTTCTGCTACCTGCAGAGGTTCAAGGAGAGCCTGAGAAGGCAGTTTGAGATGGCTTTGAGGTGGTTGGACAATGGGATTGGGATAGGTGGTAATAGGATGGATTGGTCAGGCTAGAGGTCATTTAGAGGAGAGTATGAGCAAACAGCTGCTGGTAAGTTGTTGACATTTTTGCTTTTGTGAGTTGCTGATTTGATCGGTTTGTTTGTAAAGTCAACTGTTGGTTCATTAAATATACAGCTGACATCATTTTTGGCAGTTTTGGATAGGGTAAAGTTTTCCTGTGGATTAAAAATAATGTCGCATTCAACGCTTATGGTATGTCATTCTGGCCAGTATATTTTGTGCCCTTTTGATGCATCATCAAATCCAATCCATTTACCAGCCTTTGCATGTGGGTCTAGTTTGCCTGTGTTGATATTTTTGATGTGTGCTGTGCATCCAAATTTGTGAGTATTGGAAAAATTTAATATGCAGCTGTGGATTACTTCATATGGCATAGTACCTTGGTAGGGGCTTGGTTTTGGATCCAGACAGTGTGCCTAATAGCTTTGCTCCACAGGAATTTAGGCATATTTGCACCAAACAACATTACGCAAGCACATTTAATGAGTATGCAATTGAGGCATTCTGATACGCGGTTCTGCTGGGGTGAGTCATGGGTTGCTAATCCCCTGATGGTGCTTTATTTTTGCAGATGTTCATCAAAATTGAGGCTTGTCTATTTGCCTCCATGATCAGACCTCAAGATTTTAATTCTGGTATAATCCTTTTGTGTATCCAGCCAGGCTTCAAAGTTCTTGTACATCTGTAGGACCTCATCCTTTTTTGTGAGTAAGTGTACATGTGTTTCTCAGCTATAGTCATCCATGAAAGTTAATGACAAAACCGGATAAACCCGGTCTCTGCCAAAGCAGCCATTGTTCTCCATGGAGCATAGCCACCACTCCATGGAGTCGCCATTGTTCTCCTAGGAGCACAATTGGAGTCATTATACTGTAGCGAGTAGCACCTCCGACTATAAGTAGTACGGGGCTTAGTATAGAAATAACTCAGTCGTTTCTATAGCCTCTTGGGCAGCGGCTGAGGTATGTTACATTACATTTATTAGAGATCACCTTAAACTAACATCAATTGTAGTTTCACATAGATTTATTAGTTAACATGTATCATTATGCTTTCATGTCTTGGATAATAGCAGGACCCCAGAGATCCAAATGAATCCTTTCCCCATACTTTTTGGCTTGAGTATAACCAATTTTTGGGAAAGGTTTCCTAGTAGCCTTTGCTTTTACACAGGTCTCACAGAAGGCTATAGCTTCAGAATTGTCAATAGTAACTCCTTCGGTTAGGCCTGAATCTATGAGATGGTTCAGTAATTTGTGGGCTACATGACCCATGTATTGGTGTAGATCATTTATGGTTATTGTGGTTGCAAGGTATGCTCCCCTTTTGTGGTTTTTGCTAATGCCTCCACCTATATGGACAGTGTATCCTGCCTTGTCCATGTGACTAGCAGATATTAGCGTTGAAGCCATTGTAGGACAGTGTAGTGTGTCTTTTAGTATGACACAAGAGCACTTGTCCCCATTTGGTAGATTGACAGTGACACCACCCTTGCCTTGGGTGTACATAATATCACTGTTCGCTGCATTTATGGGTATAGGATTGATTGGAGTGTATAGTTGTAATCTTTGATAATCTGGGCAGAAGTGGTCTGTTGCATCACAATCAATAATGACTTCATTTGCGCTATTGTGAGCTTCAGCTTTGTTTGCTGAAGCTGTAGCATATGGAAAGTGAGAGTGATCAGCTTGTAAATAAATATAGAATGGGAATCTAGCAACTGCCGTGCCTGGTTGCTTACTGCTTTAGGGCCAATTCCCACCTCGTGTAGTATCAAATCCTTTGGGGCTGGCTGCAGTTGTGCAGAGCATCAAGCTCACTTTTTAAGCATTCAACCACCACAGTTGTTCAATCTTCCATCTATGTAAGTCCATCAGATACTTCTGTTCAACCATACTAAAGTAACCAGTAGGATCATTAATTCTACCACTGGGCTCATGATCAAGGCTTAGGCTTGCCGACACCAGGAAAAACCCTTTCGCTATATAGTGCTATATAGCCACCACCTATATATATAAATGCATTCATAGAAAGTATAGTACTATCAGTGCAAGCATAGCTCTTATAGCTCTTATAGCACAGTAGTAGGCAAAAATTTAACCAAGGGGAGAAGTGTCTATAATTCCCTCAAACTCTGGATTAATCTAATAAACTTGTTCAATAATAGAAAGAGGCCAAAAGTGTTTGGAGTTAAGTATATTATTATAGGCAAGGTACTATAAGTGCTTTTATAGCCTATAGCAGCCTATATAGCTCCTATAGCTGCAAAGGTCATAGTTATAATATAGTTCAAGGTGCTTGAAAGGGCTAATAAATCATACAGTATTAATCAATTATGTAGTCTGTAGTAGTGAAATAGTAGTTTGTATCTTTGATATATATATAAAAAGGAACAATGATTTATCCAAATATAAGTGGTGACAATGAGTAAAAAAATAACTAAGTCCATGAAAGGTCAATATATAACACCTGTATGATACATTTTATAAGCTCTCATGGTGTAGTGGATAAATGTGATGTGTGGCTATAGGTTGCTTAGTCACCTAAAAGCTGACTAGCAGATTGAGAGTTTAAATACTGTCTGTGTTAATGTTTTTTTATCAGCCACACAACAATTTCCAACATGAGCTATATGAGGCTCTATAGATGGCAGAGGTTCTATAATAGGTTTGACTATTATAACAGCTTTATGAGTACTTATAGTGCTATAGAGCTCTATATAGCTACCCCCATTTATCCTAATGGACTTTACCATTGATCTGTTTTGCCAAGAGGCTCGTCAATTGTTTCCCACCATAGAGTGACCCAAACTTGCATACCCATGATTTTGAGGATGTGCTAGATGCTAAGTTGATATGAGGGAACTATGTTGACCGTTAAATGGTGCGGAGGAGGGAGCACAAGTATATCAGCATTTTATCACTCTAATGACATTTTTTTTCAATCTCTAAATATGTTTGAACTTAAGACCATTGACTTTAACCCTAAGCTCTAAGCTAAGTCCAGGCACAATGCCTGACTTCTAATTGCTGTTGTTCCAACAGAAAAGAGATGGCCTCTGGTAAAAATGAGATTCGGCATCAACTGGGGCCTATGTAGATGTGGTGAGGGGCTCCAGCTCAAAGAATTCACAAAAGTGGTTGCATTGATGTTCTGACATGAATAATGCATGAGTCAAAAGGAGGTTTCCATCAGAAAATATTTGGCCAGTGTCTCTGCATGCATATTAGCCAGCAACAACAGAATGGTACAGTAGTGAAACATACAGAGAAGTGATTATTTGAGGGTCTGTAAGGAGTATCCGACCACCTATAATAGATACATTCAATTAGTTACAGTGAATATATTGTCGAGTTTAAAGCTTACCTTGAAAATCCACAATGAAAGCCATTTTATGTGTCTTATAATATTGAATATGCTGCGAAACTTTCCATCCTCTAACTCCTCAATAAATTCTTCAATCATGTATGTGTCATGGTTATTATTCTCTATAATAGTGAGTGCCAACTTGACAAAGTGCATTTGTGGGATGGCAAATGGTGGATTAGCATGTGACTCTAATCCTTCTGCAATGAAGTTATGTACAATGTGCATAAATGCTTCTGCCCAACGGAGACAGTTGATCTCGGCACTGAGTCTTGAAACTTGTGTACCATTTTCATATGGAATATGGGAAGAAGTTGACTTGCATTGGTACCAGCACTGCTTGATACAAGCCTGAGATGACATGCCAAAAATTAGAATGTTGGTATGACCAGATAGTGCTTGTTTGAATCCTCCATAGACAGCATGCGAATTAGGGTTGAAAATAAGGCTAAGGTGGATAGGTGGATTACTATCAACTATAGCATTGAATGAGGAAGGCCAGGAATCTAATCCACAGAAGTCTGTTAGAGAGACAATATAGACAAAGCATGCAAGAAACACAGCATTTATTGCCAGTAGCCTATATTAGCCATTAGTCTGTAGAATTAATGTTACACTTAAATATTGACTTAACTCCATGCTTTGAGGGACATCTTTGTACCTGCAGTGCACACCGCACATCATCAGCATTTGGTGATATTGTGGCTTGAGCTGTTCATGCTTGTTTTTTATGGGGACTTGGAGTCATTGGAGCTATTAGTGAAGTCCTATTAGATGACTTTGCAGAACCTAGGAGCTCATATGGCAACAAAAGCTACCAGGGTTTGTTGAGCATTTGGGTTTGGTTATGGCCATGAATTGAGACTAAGTTACAAAACCACTTAAGGCCGTGATACTCCTAAAATGGAAATACCCATTTGATCATCCATGGAGAACAACAAGATAAAACAGCAATATATGTTTGAGCAACTCCTTCTGCTTGCCCCACTACTTTTTGAGTCACAATGCCAATTTGATGAGCTAAATTCCCTTATAGCCCAAGCAACTAGTGCTGTTGCCCTCACCTTGATCAGTAATTCACTCAAAAAAACAGCACTTTCAACGCTCTAGTGACACTATATCCAAGAAAGTTCCTTCTTGTCTCAATTTTGTGATCTATTTATTCAAGTCATTGTAGATATTCCTAGGAGATGTTATACACATTCCCGGCTCCTCCACTATACACTATATTTTTTCAACTACTACTAGATACAGACTCTACTCCACCTGAGATTTACAACAATCCAAAGTTGTATCCATACTTTGCTGATGCTTTAGGTGCCATTGGCGGCACCCACATCAATAGTGCCTCGTCAAGCGCTGAAAGGCATCTATCCTGCAATTGCAAAGGTGGTTTATCGCAAAACTGCCTTGCACGTTGCTCATTTGACCTGTTGTTCTTCTACATCCTGACGGGCTGAGAAGGTTCAACTGCAGATGCAGCAGTATTTGATGATGCTAGGAGGCATAACTTTTGGATCCCCAAAAGCAAGTACTACCTTGCTAATGCAGGATTTGGCATCTGCAGCCAATTGCTTATTCCTTACCAAAAGGAACACTACCACCTTGCTGAATGGGGCTATGCTGCAGTCAGGTAAATCTGTAGTGTCATTTTTCATTTACATCTGGCTAACTTGTGTGCAGACCTAAGAACACACGGGAGCTGTTTAATTTGCATCATGTGCAGGCACACAATTGTGTGGAACATATCTTTGGTGTCCTGAAGAGAAGGTTCCAAATACTCACCTGCCCCCCAGACTTTTCTATGGACATCCAGTCACGAATTCCAGCAGCACTTGCAATGCTCCACAACTTCATTTGCATTCACAATCCAGATGAAATCAATGACTTACTCCCACCCAAAAATGGCAAGGAGAAAGAGTAGCATGTTTCATTATTGACTGGCGCTGTTGAACAAAGCTAAGAGGGTGGAAGTGAGATGTGGCAGGATTATCATTGTGAATTGTTGGCTAGAGGTATTGTAGCAAACTCAAACTAAAAGTAGCCCATGCACTTGAAAGTTTGATTAATGAAGAATAAACTTTCTTCCATAACATTGACAACGCTAAGGAGACAAGATAGCTAATAGCAATATAGGAAAAAAATATTCAGTGCTATCATACAACAGACATCCAGCAATGAAAGATGGCAACACTACAACCCAAGCTGCTTGTAAACCCAGGCCTTGTAAACACCTTCCTTTGCATCCGCAACCCTCAAATAATATTTGGCCCAGCGTGCATTTTCCTTGAAGAGGTCAATAATCACCACCATTTGCTTATCCTCAAGATAAGTTTTGAGTGCCAGGCAGTGGTTGATGGTGTTATCTACCATCTGCTGCATCTCTGCATTATGAGGTGCCCTTCTCTCATTATTTTTCAAGTTGATATACATTTGGGAAGTTGTGGCAGATAAAGCGGGTGCTTGGGATGCACCCATGATTTCTTGGACAGTGTAGAAATGCACTCTGAAATTGTGTGTTCTTCTGGTCATTGTCCAGTAAGCAAGTGTTCATGGGGGATAAGGTGTTATTTACAAGGCTGTAGGCCTCATGTTGGGTAGGACGCGTATGTGAACAAAAAGAGCTGGCATTAGGGGAGGGGGTTTTCTTTGATGGAGGGGTCTCAATAGAACCCATGTTAGAGGAAGGTTGTTTGCTTGAAGATTGCATAGACATGCTAATAGGAGGTAGTGTGGGGGCCATAGTACAATCACTAGTGTCATAGCTGGAAGTCCCAAACCATGGAATGGATTACCCAATACCAGATATTGGTATTTCCTGCCTATCCCAATCAAGATCCATTGGCTCATCATCAATATCTTTGTTATCAGGTGTGTCATCTTCCTCAAAATCATTGTCATCCAATATACTATTGTCTACTCTACCAGTGGGGTCTCTAGCAGTGGCTTGTGTGGCGTAAAATACATGGGTGCCCTTTGGAACTTGAGCAGGACAGATAGTGTCCATCATTGCATAGTGAGGCAATCCTTGAGTTTTGAGATCAATAATATTGGTACTTGGGGAAAGCCTTCACAACGGTGAAAAAATTAGCGGTTCAAAAATGTAATAAATGACTTACTGCAATGAAGGTATCAATCACAGCACTATTTGCAGCAGCATAGTCAAGCCCATGCTCCAATAAAAATACAAAATCAGACTGGTTATACAGCTGTTGAACACCTTTGAGGTCAGTTTTTAGCTGGAGGAAAACAGCTAAGACATCAGTTGATCTGGATATTAGTATTACTTACATCTTTCCACTTGGCCTTGCATGCCTTTGGTATCTTGACAGCCCCAACAGTCCAACATTGAGCAACTGCCACTGCAGTGCCAGTCCAGATAGCAGGCTTGAATGTGAAGTTATCTTTAGCCTCCAATTCATGCTCTATAATAAAACTAATGAGAGTTTCTATATCTTTTGTTGTCCATTTCCATTGGTTGACTTTGGTATTCTGGATGGCTGTGTCAGCCTGGAGTGTAATAGCAGTAGCAGATTTCTTGGCCATATCCTCACAACTCCTGAGGTTGTACTTGCATGGTTTCTTTCTGGACCTGGAAAAAAGACATCAGGACATAGTCATAGGGTTAAAACTGGTGCAAAAGCTAGAGAAATTGATAAAGATCAGTGATATTCTTGTCGCATCTCTATCCTATCCCCTCGCACACTGATGTGGCTGAAAATAGTAAGTCCCATCACATCACCATCACAAATTTGGCATTCTAGCATGAGTCAAAAATCAAAATTACAAGCAAAGCTTGTTCATCCTAGCTAGCTTTTGTTGCCGTATGGTCTCTAGATAACACAAGGACATTATAGTACCAGTGTTGGTTTCCAACAGTAGCCACAGCAGTGTGAGAAAGTGAAGTTTGAATAAAATGGAAAGTGCTGCATAGCATAGTGTGTGAAAACTACAAAAAAAAAGTTCAAGTGGAGAATGAAATTTGAAGGTCCAAAAATTGTGTATTGTAACACCCAGTCTTTATCCCTTAAGCGCACATTGTCTGTATTCAGTAAAATATCCTTTATCCACTTATGGAAAAGGGGATGCAGATGAGGAAGCAGATTTGCTTAAGATCTTGAACACCAATATGCACAGGAATGTTACTGATTGACTTGGAGATGTTCTAAAATATTGGTTAAAGTAGGTAGTGCCACCAGTTGTAACAGAGCTACGCACAGACACAACAGATGGGTTTCTGTTACCGGGCTTAAGCCACATCATTGTCACTCTTGAGAATATAAGCTCAGTATTGCTAGTGGCAAAAGCTTGCCTTGCAAAAAACTCTCACATCTCATTATACATTTTGTGAGCTTCCTGATATCCAGGACATAGCAACCCATTTGTAAACTTTGGGATACTAGTAGCTGTGGCAAGTTGGCCTGGTGCAAGAGTCTTGGGCCACCTGTTGGTACTTTGTTCCAAGCTAGCCATGGTTTATAGTTTACAGCATTTGCACTACCTGCTTTCACTGGTGATGGTGGCATTTGCAGACTTGCGCTTGATTTTCCCTGGTCATGCCCTATATACACTAGGTGTGATTGACCTGTAGCAACATGTTGGCAAGGTTAATAACTATAAATACACTAACTCACCTTGCCATTGAGCAGCAGCAACTTGCTGTCAGACATTTGCCACTACAATACAGTCAGTTACTAGGATAGCAAGGACTGACAGTAATACCTTCAGTTGTGCAAATAGTTGTAGGTAGCTGACAAGACACAGATTTGCAGATTTGGTATTCTCAGCAGAAGCTGCAGAGTGACTTTCCTGGCCTGTCCTGCCTGCAGTCATGCATGTATAAAAAGCTCTGTTCCTTTTAGAAAGGTAACATAACATTTATCACAGACAATGTCTGTTGCATTATCTGTGGTAAAGTCAGCAACCTCTTGGACATCCATGTTGGCTCTCAATTGTAGGCTCCCTTATGTATGCCATGCTCGGAACCCACCCAGACATTGCCTACGTTGTTGGAATACTAAGCAGGCATAGCTCAGCTCCAAGGAGCCATCACTGGGAAGCTGCAAAATGTGTCCTCCGATATCTGAAAGCAACCAGGGACATGGAACTACGATATGATGGCACAGATGTCTCCATGGACATGGATTTCTATGGATATTCAGATGCAGATTGGTCTGGAGACCCAGACACATCTCGATCAACATCAGGGTTTGTCTTTATCACCATCCAAGGAGCAATCTCCTGGACAAGCAAAAGACAAAGCATGGTCGCTTTATCCTCCACAGAGTCAGAGTACATTGGATTGAGCAATGCTGGACAACACCTTGCATGGCTTTGGACATTTTTTGAAGAAATTGGACATGCTCAAAATGGACCTACAACATTGCACTGTGACAATCAAGCAACTATCATTCGTACACGAGATCCACAGTTCCGTGCTCGCACAAAACACATTCAACGGAAATATCATTTTATCCGAGATGACTTAGTATCAAAGGGAGAGGCAGTAATCAGATACGTTCCTACAGGAGATATGGTTGCCGACATTCTCACTAAACCCCTCACTCACAAAAAACACTGGAAATTCTCTAAAGCTATGGGACTACGGTTGCACTTGAGTGGGAGTGACAAAACCGGATAAACCCAGTCTCTGCCGAAGCAGCCATTGTTCTCCATGGAGCATAGCCACCACTCCATGGAGTAACCATTGTTCTCCTAGGAGTCATTATACTGTAGCAAGTAGCACCTCTGACTATAAGTAGTAGGGGGTTTAGTATAGGAATACCTCAGTCATTTCTATAGCCTCTCGGGCAGCGGCTGAGGTATGTTACATTACATTTATTAGAGATCACCTTAAACTAACATCTATTGTAGTTTCACTTAGGTAAATAATAAGTTGTTTCTATAGCCTCTCGGGCAGCGGCTGAGTTTCACTTAGTTTTATTATGGTGGACTTGGTGGGCTATAACATAGCTAACATAGACTACCATATCTTAGTACAATGCTAGATCTGACCAAGTAGTGCATATTTACAAAATGACATAGCTCCTCATACTTTACCAGAGCTAATAATCATGAAAGATGTGCTAGATTTTTGTGAACTTAATGACCATTGTATTATGGTAACTCAGAATGATACTCAATGTAGACATGTCAGTTTTGATAACACAAAATAAGAACATATATAGCTTTGTTGTACCTTCATCAATTTTCTGATGTTAGTGGTGTAACTCTACAATATTCCGGAACGTACCGGTGTTGTGAATGACAAAAATTTCGCTTTTCCTCCGCCGGGTCAAATGATAACGCCACGGCAGGAACCGAAGCGGAGTCACAACGTAATCAGTTCATCAGATCGATAAAAAAATTTCGGTGCGAGGTAGTATAATTATCGCCAAACATCTCCAATCTCCCTTTCTTCCTTACCACCACATCCGTCCCTCTGCTTTCCAGTAAGTGGTTTACCGTGTTCTTATATTCTAAGACTGATCATAATTGATCATCTAATGTATTCTTTTCGACACAAATTGGTCATTGTAGCTGACTTACATCTTCTGACTTTGCTCGCCAAATGGGAAAGGAAAAAACTCACGTTAACGTTGTTGGTTTGTTGATTTATGTCTTCATTTGTGTCTTAATCTAATGGGTTGTCATCTCACCTGTCGCAGTGATCGGACACGTTGATTCAGGGAAATCGACGACGACTGGACACTTGATCTACAAGTGCGGTGGAATTGACAAGCGCACTATCGAGAAGTTCGAAAAAGAAGCGGCTGAACTCGGCAAGGGTTCTTTTAAATATGGTGGGCATCATCGATCTATCGATAATGGGATCTTTTTTACTGAATGCATCATGTAGCGTGGGTATTAGACAAGCTAAAGGCTGAACGTGAGCGGGGTATCACGATTGATATCGCATTGTGGAAGTTCGAAACGCCCAAGTTCATGGTTACAGTAAGTAGTTGTTTAACATTGATTGATGTAATCCCATCGACATATTTTTCCTTCTTCATTAATTTTAGGTAATCGATGCTCCAGGCCATCGCGATTTCATCAAGAACATGATTACTGGCACCTCCCAGGCTGACTGTGCCATCCTTATCATTGCCGGCGGTACTGGTGAATTTGAAGCTGGAATCTCGAAGGATGGGCAGACTCGTGAACACGCCCTTTTGGCGTTTACCTTGGGTGTTAGGCAACTCATTGTTGCTGTCAATAAAATGGATACTACGAAGGTCAGTCATTCTTATTTGTATGGTCTCGCATCAATTACAACGTATGACCCAGTGGAGCGAGGATCGTTTCAATGAAATTATCAAGGAAACCTCTACTTTTATCAAGAAAGTTGGTTACAACCCGAAAGCTGTCGCCTTTGTCCCCATATCTGGGTGGCATGGTGACAACATGTTGGAAGAGTCTCCCAAGTATTCACGTCAATAATTTTTTTATATCATCATTTACTAATGATTATGCTGTAGTATGCCGTGGTACAAAGGTTGGACCAAGGAGACTAAGGGCGGCGTTGTGAAAGGCAAAACTCTTTTGGATGCTATTGACGCCATTGAGCCACCCGTCCGTCCTTCAGACAAGCCCCTTCGCCTTCCCCTTCAGGACGTATACAAGATTGGCGGCATTGGAACCGTCCCAGTTGGTCGCGTTGAAACTGGTGTCATAAAGGCTGGCATGGTTGTTACCTTCGCTCCTTCTAACGTGACTACGGAAGTCAAGTCTGTTGAGATGCATCACGAGCAGCTTGTTGAAGGTGTCCCTGGAGACAACGTAGGGTTCAACGTAAAGTATGTGTTTTTATCCATGACTAGTTCACAGCAGAGCTGACAACAGTGTCAAGAAATGTGTCTGTGAAGGATATTCGCCGTGGTAATGTCGCTTCTGACTCCAAGAACGACCCAGCCAAGGAAGCAGCATCATTCAATGCTCAGGTTATCGTTTTGAATCACCCAGGCCAGATTGGTGCTGGATACGCGCCAGTTTTAGATTGCCACACAGCGCACATAGCGTGCAAATTCGCCGAATTGATTGAAAAGATTGATCGTCGAAGTGGTAAATCTTTGGAGCAGGCTCCGAAATTCGTGAAGTCTGGCGATGCCTGCATCGTAAAGCTTATCCCCTCTAAACCTATGTGTGTGGAGTCGTACAATGAATACCCTCCTCTTGGTCGCTTTGCCGTTCGTGATATGAGGCAGACTGTCGCAGTCGGTGTTATTAAGTCTGTTGATAAAGCCGACAAATCTTCTGGCAAAGGTGCGTAGTTGATGTTCCCATTGGCCGTGTTCACCGGTTTAACCATGCTATTCCAGTGACAAAATCGGCGGAAAAGGCCGCAAAGAAGAAGTAAAAGCTTGGGCGAGATGGTCTGCCGTTTTCATACATGTAATCATTGTCACAGTAACTGTATGATCAGAGTGAATTTGCAACATGTGCACCGTTTTGACTTGATTTCGGTAGAAAAATGAGACTTCTGTAGAATAAATCTTGGCCTCGTAACTAACCAGTCCTGACACAAAAGTGAGCTGAGAAACGATCGACATCGTGTATGTTTGAGAAGCAGCTAGCACAATACTCACTACCAACCACACACATGGTAGCCGTATCGCTTTGGATTTTGAACGGCCAATCGCCAGCCTGTGCCAGTAGCAGCTAATATGAGGCAAAAAGACGTCGACCGTATCGTCATATCAGCAAAGAAGAGCGAAATGGGCAATCGAGTAAGTGCAGGTTCGCTGTGTTCAAAAATAGCCTAGAAGATCTCATGAGTGCACGTGTAAGCGGAGAAGCGAATAAGATACCAAGCCCAGGCTGTTATTAGATTGAAGCGATATGTCAAAAATAGGCTAACTTTGAATTCATCAAAGTCTTCGAGCAACCACCCTAAAGGCGTTGCAACGCATGCTCGTGTCATTGCAGTATGTTCTCTGGACAAGCAGCACACAACGGTTGCCTTTAGAAGTGATGCAGTCTGTTTAGAACCAGCTGGTACACGCAGACCTCCCTTTGACAGGACGCGTGACATCCCACCAAATGTGAGTCGGGACTTAGCAAAATTTTAGTGAAGTTGGTTAGTCAGCAATAAATTATGAGGTGTGATCATCTGGCAGAACAGAGGGGAAGAATTACACCTATGTTGTAGGACATGCTGATAGTGAAGGGATGTGCAAACAGGTTGCTGGAGGGAGCGAAGATGAGAATGAACTTGTGGTTGAAGATGATGAAGGTGATTTTGAATGTTTGGTACAAGATGGAGGCTTTGAGCCAACATTAAGCATTGAGAGGGCGGAAGATATATCATTTGATATGAATGCTGAAGATGAGGGTGGTTGTCATATCAGAACAGTACTCCGGCATCTCTGAAGGAGATATTTCCTCAAGTCCGAACCTCCTGATTCTTCGGTATTCTCGGGATTACGCCCCTCATGACCTGCCAGTCGGCTTAGCCCCACCCCCACCCCCACATGGTACTCCAGACTCTCGTTCTGATACTCCTGCACCGGACTTCTAGTCTGTGATATGCTCCTATGCACATTCCCGTACTCCTCATGCACTCTGTAGTTTAGACCTTATGATACGCTCCTTGCACATATGTTTCTCTCTCGCTAGATAATTGTCCGCAATGGAACTCCGTACCTACATTACTCCTTACAAGCACCTACTCCTCCGACAGTATATAAGTTGTAGCTCCTGTACTTCGTTCCTGCAGTTCAAATATCAACTAGATTCCCTCACCTTTTTACAAGTCTCTTTCTAAGTCTTTCCAATCCTTCTCCAAAGGATCTTGACTCTGCTCCCTTGTCATCCTCTACTCTCCTCCGTCCATGTCTGTCGAGTTAGGGACCAAGGTCTGCAGAAGGGCCTAGTGCACGAGCTAAGCCAATTCCCCACCTTGTACTTTGTTACGCCCCTACTCCATCTCTGTACTCCGTAACTCCAAACACTCCGTAAGGTCACGGTTCTGACAGTGGTGGGGTGTTTCATGACAGTGCTGAGGGCTCCAATAATGTAACCAGATGATTTTATCACTCCAAAATTGTCTAGTTCTACTGAGTGACCACGACCTACAAGCTAACAACATTGAAATTTGGCTAAGTCCTGTGTCACAAATGTGTGACCTGCCATGTTATGGTCCACATTTACCAGTCCGTTCACAAGCTCACAATTTTTCTAATTTATTGATTATTGAGTCCGAGCTTGTCTTTGGTACTGGTCACGAGTCTAAATAAATCTCAGCAAATTGAGTGAAATAGAAAATATTGATTAGTTTCCAGGCCACATCCTACTACACTTCCCTCCCCTTTTCCAAGTTTGAGGCCACTGCTGATTCTGGCTCTGAGGGCTGGTTTCATCTTTCAGAAGCAGTGACTACAGATGCTGCCTCTATTACTGCTGAGGGTATGGTATGGGGGGTACTTTGGATGGCATCTGCCACAGCCAGTGTTATTGTGGTGTTGCCAGAGTGCGCACTGGCAGGTGGACTTGCATCAGTAAGCGGTTGGAGTAGGTCATCAGAGGCTCCACAAGACACCAGTTTGGGGGAGGCTGATAAGAGGGACATTAGTTTCTGGAAGTAGTGAGTCCACTATGTTATAAATATGATCTGGTCTGCTGGGCACAATTTCAAGCCTGGACAGTGTGGTAATTAGCATATTCCTGATGGAGAGCACAGAAGCACTTACAATGGATCATTTGGTGGGTTATTAGCCATGTTCTGGATTGAGCTGATAGGTTCTACCCTGGTGGTGCCAGACTCAATGGCCATTTCATTTGGGGAAGTTAAAGTGCTGGCTTGAGCGTCACTTGATGTTGTCACTTTGCTTGCTAAAGGACTGTTTTTTTGCTTGGCAGGGCATATTGGGGGATTATCTTGATGGGACTGCTTGTAGTTGTCCTTATGGACAGCCACATATTCACACGTATCTGCTTGGACAGCCTCTTTTTTGACAGCCATCTTCTTGGAATTTATTGGCACAACATGGTTGGCATACCAGTCTAGCTTGCAATAGCATAGCTGTGGTACCTTCTGGTACATTTTGGACCTGTATGAATCAAGTACTTCCCAACAAGCAGCTGCTTTTGGTAGCAGGAACAGAAACATCTCCAACCGCAGACACAACAAACACAGCGAGAGACAAACATACCCCAGTGGGAACAGAAACACTGAGGTTTTAACTATGAAGGAGACCACATTATATACAGACTAGAATACTAATAGAGAATGCCAACAAGCGGAGTGTGAATGAAAGATATGCTGGTGTTGAGTTGGAACTCAACACACTCCCTCAACAAGATAACAGAGAAAGTCCAGACAAATGATGGAAGAAGGATCACCGAAGCAAGGCTTTGTTGGCAACATTGAATTGTGTAGAAATCCATAAGGGTAGGAAAAGGCCGGAATTGATATGTTTGTGAATGAGATGGTATCTGACGTCTATGTGCTTGGAACAAGAGTGATTAGAGGCTTCCTTTGAAAGAAAAATGGCCCCAGTATTACCTATGGATAAGGCAGCATAGTAGCATGGTTTGGGGTTAGATGGTGAACAGTGAATGCGATATTGGGACAGGTGTATATAACGAGGTACAAGAGTTTGCCCACAAGTTTGCTATAGGTGTTACAACAGCATTTTTGTCATCTATTTTCTCAGCTAGCACATTATCTGCCATTGCTGTAAACTCAGCATCAACAAACAGAATGCTTCTTCTCAGTAATCCTGACCACCAAGGTTTTCTTGTAGTTGTTTTACCAGGTCTAGATTGACAGTGACTGAGCAATCCTTTGCAGTGACTTGAACAAAGTCCGGTGTAAGCCACATGTGTTGTGGTGATGTTCCACTTGGCAGGACCATTTTTTCCTCTGAAGAAAGATGGTGATTACTCTGATATTTCTGAAAGTCATCCAGCTTTTCTTGAACCAAAGGCAGCCACAACCAATTAAAAGCTCAGCTAGAAAATGATGATTTTACTCTAAGGGTTAATGGATTATAAATATACACATGTAGCTCATTGTTTGGATTAAAAACTCCTTCACTTTGGCCTATTAGTATAACGTGCCGGATACTATGCCCCTCACCTGCCCATTTCCAGTGCCAAAAACCCTCAATAGGTGTGTTATGTTTGCTCTGAACTTGTACCGCTGTAGGCCAGAATCAAGTGCAAATTCAGGAGCGGCATTGAGCCTGTACAGCAATATCAACATTAGCTATATACAAGGGGCTACAATCTCACCAAAGAGTCTCTTGAGATCTAATCATTTCACCAACCTCTGAGCCTTTGTCAGCTGTTAACTGGAGGGGAATGCCTGCATATAAGTATTAGCTGATGTTTCTGTAACACCCAGTATATCCACATCCATACATCTCTACCATGTCTAGAAATACATGTGCAATGGTTTTTGCACAGTAAACATTAGGTAAGACGCACATATAAGGAACAAATGACACAAATTGATCTTTTGATGAATATATGGGGAGAGATACTTTACCACCCATCCTCAATGTCTGTTCCACTAGTTTATCATGTCCATCCATGTGTTGATGATGCCATGGCCCAAGACAATTGAGTGGAATGTGGCCAATAGCATTTTTTGATCCCACTAACCGCTTGTCAAACTCTTCATCAAAGTGGTCATGAAGTACTTGTCGAACATCTTTCCTGGGAATCAATAGACATAGTAAATTTAAAATAATATAGTATAAAACTCACTATTTTGTTATTATTCCTTGATTTGCAAGCTGTTGACAAATCTGGTTTACTCCCCATTTCCCGGCAAGGTCATGCCTTTTGATGTCAATAAACACCTGTGCTTGGTCAACATGGTCTGCTGCATTTTTACGAACACTTTCAATTCCAGGCTTGTCACAAAGTTGATATAGCTTGTTTCTCCTTGAAGAAAACTGACCAAATTTGGTAGCTTAAGAAGTTTAAGCACTTACTAGATGTCTAAGCCAAACTCCTTATTCAGCCGTGATATCTGCCGAATGGCTAATAGTGTTACAACCAAGAGTTTGTATACTCTGGCGCACAACTCAGACAATGCTTATAAAAAAGTGAGGGGAGTGGTTACCCTTTAGATAGGACCAAGTTTGTTGTGGGTAAACAACAGGAGGACTTGCTGAGGAGTCTCCTTGATCTATTGGGGTATATATACTACTACAGGTTGTTTGTACATATATACTATACAGTTGATGAAGGCAGTGGCTGATGATGTCATAGGGCACAGCCTGTGTGACCAGCTCCGCTGCATGAGATACTTGTATCTAAAAATGAAGAAAGGCAGCACGGCACGAGAAGGTGGAGTTTGAACAAAAAAATGGAAAGTGCCGCATGGCACAGTGTGTGAAAACTACAGAAGAGGGTTAAATAGGGGAATGAAATTTAAAGGTCCAAACATTGTGTATTGTAACAAACAGGCCTGAACCACTGTTCTCTTTTGCATACTGCTTAAAGGCTTCTTGCAACTTGTCATCTGGAGGGTCTGTGAACTGTCTCAGTGAAGCACATCACAAAGAAAAGCATACAAACAGTGTTTCTCTCCACACTAATTGTGTCCAAATGAATTGGCTGAGGTCTAAAAGGCTGTATTTTGTAGCTCGTCAACTATCTGAGCCTCAGCAACGGTCTGCAGATACAGTTCAAGTTGTGGGATCAAAGTATATGTTTGTACATATTAGGCTCAACTTTCTTGCGCTGCGCAGCTTCCTTTTTTTTTAGTTCAAGAGTAACCGCACTGTGAGACCAAGGACATGTGATAATCACCCTGGGCCAAACCTGTTTTAGTAGGGAGAAAGTCAAAGTCTTCAAGTGAAAATAAACACTATCATGCAATAATCAACTGATTCTGTGGTGACAGGATCAGGTGATTATTGCCTATTTTATGTCCAAATTCACCTCATGCACAATTTTTGGGTCAATGATGTATAGCACTACCTTTTAAGGTTATTTTCCTACTATGTTTCACCTGTAAAAAATACACTGATTGCTAGGCATGTTCACATATTATACACATTGATATTGCCTATGTAAGAAATTTGTTTACCTGGTATAGGATATAGTGATTTCACTCCTGGGATCATCCAATTCAAGTCAAATTTGCCTAATATATACCGGTAGTTTTTCCTAACCTTGAATGTTGAGAAAATCACTAGAATACTAATCAGCTCAAGTGATAGTGATTTCACTCCTCCCATCAGATCATCTACTTTGAGTAAATCTCACCCAATATAAATGAGTACACTTTCCTCTTCCTAAAAGTTGTGGAAATCACTTGAACATTAGGATTACTTTTTCCTGGCCCAAGTGGCCGGTGTATCTGCTGTTGTTCCAACCAATTAAAAAACAACTAGATACATGCAGAAGTGATTATAAAACATCAACATCAGGATTAATTAGCTGTAGATGTAGTTGATACATTGATAGCTGCATATATACATATATGCTTGAGCTTGGAAAAAACCTGTATTAAAGGCTGTGGCTGAGTATGGTCAGTTCTGGCAGCTAAGTGGTAAGTAACTTCATATACAATAAGGCTCAGTGGCTCACTGGCTAGCTTTGATGCCCATTTGTTGTCAATACCTGAGAAGCACACTATGAGTATAAAAGGCATTAGGCTAAGGGCACTAGTATTACTGCCCCTGCATCATGTCTATACTCACAACTACTCCTACCTTTCTACATCAACTACTCCTACCTCTCTACATCAACTACTCCTACCTCTCTACATTCATCAAGCACACAAAACACTCAGAATCTGGGACCTACGCTATTCTCCTATCTTCATTGGACTTGTTACCATGAAGTCCTCTCAAATGGGCTATTTCCTCATTTCAATGCTGAGGTCAGTGATCTGTGCCCTTGGTTGTGGTGAGCCTTGAAGGGATACTATGTGCTCTATATTACCTTGTAGACTTTATCCAGGCCTGTGACTGAAGCAGGCGAGAGGGTAACACCCTCTGATATAATAGATCAATGTGCACAATACAACTACCTGGGTCCATCTTGCTTATGTGCCATGGGCTTGAATGATAGGGGAGCATATACAGAAACAGCAATAGGTGTAGCTACTGGTGGATCATTTGCCGGCAAATACATAGCTGCTTCCAAAGCTTGTTCCTGTGGTTATTATGGTGAGAGATGGACCTTCATCAATATTGATATCAATTTACTTTTTTGGTACTCACCAAGTCTTCAGTTGGCATGGAACGCATGTACTCCCAAAATGGGCTTTTGCTTAATAAATACCCTCTTTGTGGTAAGGCTGTAACTTTTTGTTAGCTGTTCCGAGACTGATTGCCTTTCAGAGGGTAACACCCCTCCAGTCCCACTATATGTAGATGATCAAGGGTCATTTGATAATCCTCGGTGTCGATGATGAGAACTGTTGTTAGAAAACCACACACAAAAACAAACTAACACACAATCCTCCCAGATTCCACGGAACTTGTTTATGGGCTTTGCCTCCTAGAACAGTGGGTGCTCTGGTTGTTCGTGGGGTGGTATGTATGAGGATCCTTCAAAGTAAAACCCAGAGATGTATGGGTGTGGGTTTTGAGGAGAAGGGATAGTTGGAATATAGAAAGATGGGGGCTTTGTGGCGAGTATAGACGAGCACTACCTTGCTAATTGTAGCACAAGGTAGGTTTGAAAACAACAATATGACGAGGTTCCCAGTGATAGCAGGCTCCTGATGCACAAACTGTAGTGCTCAGAAGGAGTCTAATCAAAAGGGATGACAATGACTTCAAAAGTGGGAAGTGACGATGACAGCAGTTGACAGTGGTAGCAGTGGGAAGTGTTGTGACCACACTGG
This sequence comes from Serpula lacrymans var. lacrymans S7.9, assembly GCF_000218685.1. Lineage (NCBI taxonomy): Eukaryota > Fungi > Basidiomycota > Agaricomycetes > Boletales > Serpulaceae > Serpula > Serpula lacrymans. Next base: position 272,862 of record NW_006763292.1, on the reverse strand, counting down.
ATCACAAGCAGCAGAGTAGTGAACTTGAAATTAGAGAAGAAGTCTGGAATTGAGTTCTTGTTCTTTACAAGGTAAAATACAGGGGTTTATATAGTAAAAGAAAAGTAGGCTATGCACAGTATAGCTATGCAAAAAGAATGAGAAAGAACATGAAGGAAGGAATGTACGCTGACAAATCCTGCATAGGTAGTACAGGATAAGATTGTCAAAAAAAGGAAAAGAAAGGGATAGAACAATGAATGCTGTGAGTAATATCACAGGTTTGTACAGCCATAAAGTAAAGTCCGATAGCAAAAAGAGAGCAGGAAAATCATGATGTCATGGGAAGATACAGGTAAAAAAAGGGCAAGGCAAAACACTATCAGTATCAACACAGTTCCTTTATTGTCAGTCAGGCATTCTAAAAAATATGTGTCCATAAAAATGATTCAAAAATCAAAAATAATCGCACTGTAAATGAATGTTCTGTTAGTTTTGGTGATTCTGCACCTTTGTGCTACCTATATATTTTCATTCCTTTCTCTATCTATTCTTCTATCATTCACTATTGATTGTGTTCTCTATTATTTCGCCTTTGTGGCTGCTTTGTTTACCTTTGTTTACAAAACTTCGGACAGTACTGCAGAGTCCAATGCTTCCTATTCTCTAGTTACTCACATTGGACTCTAGGTACTGTATACCTATCATACTCTCTAATAATATAGTTACTCACATTGGACTCTAGTTCCAGTCCCTGATTGCTCTCAGCAAGTGGCTAGACACTTCCTTCAAGCTTTGTTCTTAATATGTTCTGCTGAAAAAAAAGAAACTGGAGCCACTGGTCCACCACCTAGTCCAAATCCGACAGTTCCATGGCCTCACCAATGGACTGGTTGTGTTGGACCACCTGGTCAAACAAGGGCGGGAGAGGAGTAGTCCCAATTTGGAACAAGTGAGTCCCAGGCAGCATGTGGTAGGTGTAGCTGTAGCAAAGACAATGGACAAAAGATAAGTGTACCCAAGTGAATGGGACAGCAATGAACATGGGCAACGCAAGGGGATGAACCTTCTCCAGCTCAAAAACTACCCACCCACGCTCCAACCAGGCAAGATGAGCGACCGATGTTTCGATAGTATATGATGGTAGATCGACATCATAAAGATGGACCTGCTGCCCTATTTGAACCGGCCGCCGGGGCTTTGCTGATATCAGCAGTGGCACGTGGTAGTCAACGGATTGGCGACGAAAGCAGATAGGAAGTGGTGACATCAGAAATGGTGGGGGTGCAAATAAGATGAGGAGGAGGAGGGTGGAGGTGATGAAAAGGTGGATTAGAATGGGGATCCAGAAACGACCGTCAGGTGAGAATAAAAAAGAGAGGAAAGGGCCCATGGTGGGGCTAGGCAAAGGAAGGGAAGTGAAGGAAACGACAAAAACGAGGGCGCAATGCAATGTGTAGCCAGTGGCAACGGGAAAATTTGCCGAAATGCGGAAATGCGGAAAGTACCGAATGGAAAAGCAAAGGTGAGTGTGACTGGATTGCTATTTCACGTGGCACTGTGCCTGTGTGGCGCAAAGGCAAGTCTTTTTGAATATTCGCTTCGTTATTGACACCTGTCCATGCTACCAATCAACATTGGTGCATGACATCGGGTGCTCCTCAGTAAGTCCTTCCAACCCATGGCAGCTTTCCACTGATACAATGCAGGCTGGTCCTCTGTCCCCTCAGGGTTTGGTGATGACTAAGAGAGTCTTCCATTATCACCAATGTGTTTGAACAATCACACAGCAGGTAGAACCTATTATGATTGATTTTACACAAAATGATGATGGCTCGGAAGAGACTGTTTGAGATATTGCAATATATCAGTTTTTTGGTGCAGTAAATCACATTTGTGACTTGCTTACAGTTATAGCTTGAATTAAATATGGGTGGTTAAAACTGGAGCTACAAAGTGTGAAAGGAAGTTAACAATGGAGATGAGATGGAGGGTGAAGATACTTGTGAATACAAGGCAGATGCTGATGCCAATGGTACAAACAGCAACTCTGAGATGACTGAAAATAGGGAGGGGGAGAACAAGGATACATGTTCCAAATCACCAGATGACAGCAGCTTGGAAGGGACTGTGTAGTGAATTACAATATATTAGATTCCTTACATGCACCATAAATCAAATTTTATCTTTTTGCTTACGGTTTATAGATTTGATTAGTTTGAGCCAGTCCAAGCTGGAGCTACAGAGTATATGTGACACAATGAAAGCTTGAATCCTATTTTTAAAGGAAAATAAGCTAGTCAAAAAGTCTCAAAGCTCGGGAAAAAAAGGATTTTACCCATGATAAGTGGGTAAAAATGACAAGGCCTTATAGAACGTGAAGTGCCAGTAATGTAAACCTAATTTAAAGTAAATAAACCTATGTATCTATATTACACTACCACCAAATATCCATAGGCTTCATGACTCCTCCTTCTTCTTGATGCCGTGGCAGCATGTTGTAGAGTTATTATTGTGGCTGGGTCCTGATTACCTTCACCTTTCTACTTTCAATACCATTCCTATCTGACCCACTCTTTCATCATAGTCATTTAGCCTATACATTCTATGCTCAATCTGTTGTACAGCCTGCTCCACCTACACTGCCAATGGATACAGTCTGAACAATCCCCATTTTGACGTTTTTCAAATTGCATAATCTGTACTTTGAACCCGTTGGGTTTGCATCAAGCACGGCAGACAATTTTACACAGGGACAATGCACATAAGACTCTTTCTCACCTGTTGTAGGTTTATTATTGTTTTTTTCCACAGCAATAAGGTTATTCTCCGTTAGATCTTCAAAGACTTCAGTCAGAAGTTATTTGCACAGATTTCATCCATTGTTGATGACACTGAAGTAGCAATAAGGTATGTCTCTTTTTATCAAGTGACCTGTATGCTATAAGTATGTCATATGTGTAGGTACTCTTTCTTTTGTGGATGATGAGAAACTTGCAAATCCTGTAAAAATTGTACATATTAGCCTCTGTTACTTCACTTTATTAACCAGTTCTTTTAGCCATTTATCCCAAATCTAAATCCTACAAACCTCCAAATGCTTTCTGGCCAGCTTCAAGGGATTATTCAGGCCATTTTTTACAGGGTGATTGACATTGAGATGCAACCTGAACACGTGCAACTTGTACAGGCCTTGAAGAAGAGCCGGGGAATCAATGAGGAAAAAGACAATAGAGATGAGGATGAAGAAGACAAGGATGATAGTGACAATGGTGATAGTTGCAAAGGTGGGGATCCTAGTGGTAGTATGCTACTAATACAAGCTCTGTTTATTCTCAGCCACCATCTGCATTAGCATAAGCGCTATAAATGCCCCCATTATATTCAACCACCACATCACAAGTCTACCTTCAGGTATAGTTTGTGTCCAGAATTCTTATATATGGGACTCATCAGTCCTAGCTATCCCCACTAATGTTTTTTGTCATTACAGTGATTTATTGGTATATGTAGAACCACTTTTATTTTTTCTGAGCTGTTGGTGAATAGGCAGAGGTAAGTTCACCCATCTAATACTTGGTGGTAGTCACTTATCGGGTTTTTGTGGTGCACAGACTTGATGAGTTATCAAGCAAAGCTCACAAGCCATTCATGAAATTATGGTGAGTAATTTCATGGTAGCATTTGTATAACATTACTGAGTCATGGTGTATTGTACATAGTATGAATAACTTACAGTATCTGATTTAAAGGTATGGTTTCAACTTTGTTAGGATAGTTTATCATTACATGTGTCATGTTACCATATTAGAAATATATGTTGATTTTACTGAATATGACCTCTGATTATAATACAAGTAAAAATAATGTAAATGCCCTGGAATAATATTTTATGGTAGTGATAGCTTTTATGTTTTATGGTAGCAGTTATAGTAGAGGTATAGTACATGTATTACAGAGGTGCTATCATAACTGGTATAGCAAATGTCTCAAAATAGTGCTGTTATATAGCGCTATATGATAGGGACTTGTCTAGGCGTACTATAGCTACTATTTTCCCTATATAGCACTATGGTGGCTATAATAGCTATAAAAGGCAGCTAGATTTTTCCTGATGGCCCTGGAGGTAATTGTCAAACCTGGTCAACGTGTTTCGGTTGATCCTGTGTTAGATGTGGACTGGAACCTTTTGCTAGACAAAATGTGGGATGCTATGGTCCAGACTGCATATGATTGTTATGACCACTTTGTCAATAACCTTGTTGTGCAAGATAAACTCCCAGCCAAGAAGGCCAGATTTCATGCTGGAAAATAAGGTATGCAGTGTTGGGGTTTAGCTTTCACATTATTTTGTTTTTGCCTTCACATTTGCCACTTTTTATGCATCTATCATGAAGTATGTTGAACTATGTTGCTGAAATATCTGAGGTCATTATACCCAAATGCATTGCCTAATTTAGATATGTGTCCAGTTGATTTTGTGTTATGTTGGCCAAAGCTATCAAATAATCAGGTTAATAATAAAGTGATTCTGTTTCCCAAAGATATATATTCATATATTCACTGAACTTCGAGGCTATATAGACATGTCCTTCACCACTCAGAAAGGTCTTGCACAGCCTGTGGAAAAGTCTTGAGCATACCACAAGGAGTTATGGCTCATTTGTCTATGTCAAAGAGCTGTTCATGGTACAAAAAGGGTAAAAGAAGGGAATTAGAAGCTGACAGTAACCCACCAGAGGAACGTGTGTATGAAGATCAGATGAAGAAGATATAGAATATGATGAAGATCTGATGGCCAACCTTGATATTATCACAGAGGAATTCCATATCACTACTTGAGATTCATTCCAGACTCGCAATCATCCCACACCTATGAAAATACTGTTTTAGGAGATGGCAAACCTCAGGCTGGCCCATCATTTCACAAGACCACTTACCATTTGATGGGAAAAACAATAAAAATAATGATAGAATGGTAAAAGTAAATGAGACAGCAGGGAGGATAACAAGGATGGACATAGATATCCACCAAAAATAGAGGGATCCCATGCTATAGATTTGAAGGACACCTTCAAACCAATAAAAGGACACATGATTCCCCTCTCTGCTCCAGAAAGAGATAAGGTTTCAAGTTTCATATATGAACAACTTAGGAATGGTTACATCAGATCTTCTAAAAGCCCTATGACGTCCCCGGTGTTCTTCATTCCAAAAAAGGATGGTAAGAAGCGCATGATTATGGACTATTGTTACTTAAATGAGTACACGGTTCAAAATGTGTATTTGTTGCCTTTGATCAGTCAGCTAGTAGATAAATTGGCTGGCGCCAAGATCTTAACTAAGATGGATCTCAGATGGGGGTACAATAATGTACAAATCAAAGAGGAGAATGCCTAGAAAGCTGCATTTATGTGCCACCGAGAATCCTTTGAACCCCTCGTTATGTTTTTTGGGTTGACCAATTCACTAGCAACCCTCCAGAGCATGATGAACAAGATCTTTGCGGATATGGAGGACTGCGTCATCATTTACATTGACGATTTATTAATATTTACAAAATCAGACAATGAGGCTGAGCATGACAGGATCATGCAAATAGTCCTTCAACGCTTACAGGAATGGGACCTATTTGTCAAACACAAAAAATGTAACTTTAAAGTAAAAGAAATAAACTTCCTTGGTATGATAATTGGCCAGAACAGAATCAGGATGGATCCTGAGAAAGTTCAAGCTATTTTGGATTGGCCCAAACCTACTCACATCAAAAGAGTTAGGGCCTTTCTTGGCTTAGGCAATTTCTACCAAAGGTTTGTTGAAAATTTTGCAAAGATAATGAGACCATTGAACGATCTCACTAAAAAGGACATTATCTGGCACTGGGGTGCAAAAGGACAAGAAGCTTTTGATAAGCTTAAACAGGCATTTACAACAGTGCCCATATTAGCATTTCCCAAGTTAGACAAAGAGTTCCAGCTAGAAAATGACTCTTCTGATTTTGCTAATGGGGCTGTTCTATCAATTAAATGCCCTGACAATCTTTGGAGGCCTTGTGCCTATTTATCGCATAGTTTGTTGCCCACAGAGTGCAACTATCAAATTTACAATAAAGAGATGCTGGCTATCATTAAAGCTTTAGAGCACTGGCGGCACTACTTGGAAGGTGCTAGGCACCAATTTGAAATTTGGACCGATGATAAAAATCTGGAGTATTTTATGACTTGAACCAAAGACAAGCCCGCTATGTGGTGTACTTGTCTAGGTTTAATTATAAATTAATTCATAAGCCTGGTGCTTCTATAAGGAAAGCAAACACTTTATCTAGAAGAAAGGATCATGCCAATGGCATTGAAGATGACAACAAAGGTGTCACCCTGATAGATCAATCCAGGGTTGCCAATATTTGAATCGGGCAAGACTCCGATCTTCTAGAAGTCTGCAAGAGAGACATCTCCTCAGAAGAGAAGGCACACCTTGATGGCAATTCACATTATTTATGGAAAAATGGGCTCTTCCATTATAAAGACAAAATTTATGTGCCTGAGTCAGCAAGGATCAAGGCAATAGATAGACATCACAACACTCCAGTGGCTGGGCACCCTGGGTGGCAACAAACTATGCAGTTGATCTCCAGAAATTACATGTGGCCTGGCATGGTCAAAGACTTACAGGAATACGTGAAATCCTGTCTGAGATGTGCCATGACAAAGAACTCACATCAACCGCCAGCCGGTAAACTCATGCTGAATTTGGTACCAGCTGGTCCCTGGCAGGATATATCGGTTGACTTTACGACAGATCTACCCAAATCAAATGGGTATGATTCAGTAATAGTGGTAGTAGATCGCTTCTCCAAAGAAGTAGTATTCATTCCCACCAACAAAACAATTACAGCCACTGGTACAGCAGACTTATTGAAAAATTTTGTATGGTCCACCCATGGGTTACTGGAAACAGTTATCTCTAATAGGGGACCCCAATTTGCTAGCAAATTTGCAAAACAATCTTTGTTGCATGCTGGGCATCAAACCTACATTATCAATGGTGCTCCATCCACAGACTGATGGACAAATGGAGAGGCTCAATCAAGAATTGAAGCAATACCTCCGTATATTTATTAATGACAAGCAGACAGATTGGGCCAAGTGGCTAAAAATAGCCCAGTTCTTGTACAATATCAAACAGTCTTTAGCTACAGGGAAAGCACCATTCGAGGTTACAAGATTGTACCTCCCCAGAATGGGTGTAGAGCCTGGTAAAAGCAAGAACAAGGCTGCAGGGAACATGGCAAAAGACATGAAGTCTGTATTAGACAAAACGCGCAAGGCACTATTCAAAACTGCAGAGCAGATGGAAGATAGGGCAGAGCGTAGACACTCTAAAGCCCCTGATCACAAGGTCGGCAACCTGGTCTGGTTAGATACTGACCACTTGAAACTAAATGGTCAGCAGTCTAGAAAACTGACCGAAAAGTGGATTGGCTCTTACTAGATTAAGGAAGTCAAACCTAACACAGTGGAGCTGGAACTCCCAAAATGAATGAGGGTAGTACCCACGGTCAACATTAGCCGTGTGAAACCCTACAAAAGGCTGCTTGCGGGACAGCGTGTAGTCCGGCCCGGACAGGTGGTAGTCGCCCAGGAAGGTGAAGAAGAACATGAAGTCAAACGGGTAGTGGATACACGCTTGAAGCGTGGAAAATTAGAGTTCCTAGTCCTATGGAAGGGCTATGGAGGCAAGGACAGAATGTGGGAACCAGAAGCCCATCTGGACAATTCCTGCGATTCTGTTCAAGAATTTTATGCTAAGAATCCCTCGGCTCCTAGGAAGCTTAGAGGCATGGATTCAACATTTTTTAATTCCCTTTTTCAACCTATGCCCAAAATTTTCACTACTACCTCTGATATTTGGTCTCGCCTGGAAGTCAAGCCTTAGAAGGGGGGTAGTGTTACAATAACACAATTTTCAGACTTTTAAATTTCATTCTCCTCTTCAACTTTTTTTTGTAGTTTTCACATCCTGTGCCATGCAGCACTTTCCATTATTATTCAAACTCCACTTCTCACGCTGCACTGCCTTTTCTATTTTTAGATACAAGTTTCCCACGCAATGGAGCTGGTCACATGGGCTGTGCCCCATGATATCATCAGCCACTACCTCCATCAACTGTACAGTACACATGTACAAACAAAGCTGTAGTAGTTTATATACCCCAATAGATCAAGGAGACTCCTCAGCGAGTCCTCTTGTTGTTTACCCACAACTAATTTGGTCCTATCCTAAGGGTAACCACTCCTTTTACTACCTTTATAGCTTTGTCTGAGTTGTGCGCCAGAGTAACAAACTCTAGGTCGTTACAACACCTTCGTTTTTCTCTGTGTACAACTGAAAATCACTGCAAATGTCCCAGGAGTGTCAGAAATCATTGTAGTATTTGTGTTGGTCAGGTATTTACGACCAACACTAATGGACAATGTCGAAGGGCATCTGCTGTTGCACCCAGTACAATCTACAGTTATATTCCCATGTCCATATATAAACATGACATTTTCTTGTCTCTGGGACAGAAAAGCCTGCCAGTTTGTCTTTTCTCATGAGATGTTGCTGACAGCTATAGCTTGATTTGCAAGCTCGTAAAACAGCATTCCCTTCATCCCTTCTGGAGAAAAAATCTATCCAATGTTCTCCAGGTCTATGATCGCTTCTTTTCTCTAGTTGATGTAAAAGTGGTCCAGGTGCAGATCCAACACATGCATACTCGTCCTCAAATATCATCCTTGTCTCCATTTCCAGCTGTTCCTCCATGAGCATATCCTGTTCCATCTGCTTCTTGTTTTTTTTTGCGTCTGGTACTTGGGACTGTGAGGGGAAATACTTTTTGAAGCAGGGCATTGGTAAATGAGCATGGAACTTTCCAAAGACCCCACAAAAGAGCCATACAGGAGCACCCGCATTGATTATAACTGATATTACATTGGTCCACAAACAGGGGTCACAAACACTGATGAACATTCCAGTGCACTTGACAGACTTGGAGAAATTGCCTATAACAGAAGCCCATAGTCCTTTAACCCACTCTGGATAAACTCCACAAGGTTCCTGTAGCATACGAGTTCATGGAGGGAATGGATCTTGCAAATTGCAACCTTTGCTCATTATAGCTAAAACAAATGAGCACAAGCTAAACAAAGGCAGGAAAGCAAAGCAAGATTTCAGGATAGCTCTGCATGTATCCTCCTCTATCTTGCGTTCTCAAAGATAGCCGAACATATGGGGGTAAGGGAAGGCCTTGGCCTTGAGAGGCCATAAAATGGGCCACTTGCAGTCAAGAGAACAAATGACATAGACTATTCCATCCTCCAGTCTTAACCACAACATGAGTAAGTCCTCTTTGAGGTAGTACTGGTCATTTAAATATTGCAAAGGGATTTGGGCAGGAAGGGAGAGTTGACTGAGCAATGGCCCCTTAAAACCAACTTCAAGTGGTGTGAATGCAATGTGGAGGTAAATATCAGATACTAGCACCTATTTTACACTTTACTTTTACTGTACTTTTACTTTCATTTTCTAAGTCATGTGGCTGATCACTTGACCATTTACTTTACTTTACATTTCGGACTTTTCATAGTCACATGCTAAACATCGGACTTTGAACTTTATTTACCAACTGTATAGTACCTCATGTATTGTGGTATAATATACTAGAGCAATACATGGGGAAGGACTCAGCGAATCCTCTCTTAGTGTCTACCAACGTTAGTGAAGATAACCTCCCTCCTTTGATAGGTTGTACACTTCCTATTCCTCCATTGAGTTGTTTGTGTTGTGCTCCAGTGCCCCAAAGATTGTATCTCGTTGGTGTTGTCACAAATATCTGAAGTAGGTGATATTTAAATGCCTTGCTGCTCATCCAAATGCACAGTGAATGCCAGGTGGTTAGTTTGTCCTGGAATCTGCTTTAGATATTAGTATCATTGAATAGAAGAAATGATTAAAAAAATTAAAACTTACGTGATTCATGCTGGAAATTGATAATCTTTGGGTAGCAGATTTGAGTGAGATGGTGTCTGTAGATCAGGATGAACATTGGTCATCATTTTAACACATAATATTTCTCCTGGGGATGTCTTAAGTGGCCCTTGAGAACATATACAGTGTATGCACAGTGTAAATGCAAAATTAGGGTGTTGATGGTGACCTAGGTAAATCAGAGTGTTTGGAAGTGGGAAAAGCATTGGAGTGTTGGGAGGGGATGATTGATTCATTGGTAAACGGGAATTTTCCTGGCAATATCTAAAAGAGAGCATATGAATTTATGCACAATATAAATGCTAGGCAATCAGTGGTGGTCGTGATGGTTAGGAAGAATAGTAGAAAGATATTAACATCAATGCAAAGATCACATGATACATACAAGTACCACACTGGCAATTCCTGAAATCTCAACTTGCTAACTTACCACCACCACCACCCACTATTATGGTCAGCAACTGCAATTGGGGTATTTTTACACCTTAATCATACGCTACACATTGCATGCAATGACCTTAAAGGGCAAGACATGAACCTATGTATGAAAAGACAACACCATTGCATATCAATTTTCCAGGAGTCTATAACAACTTCCCCACAACCCCTAACTAGCATCTCTCTATTGTCACCTCCGCCAACAGCAATTGGGGTGTTTCACATCCCAATCATACACTACATACCACAGGCAACAACTTTCCTTTTGCAACACTGGTAACACCCAACTCACCACCACCACCAATTGTGATTGGGGTGTTTCACAGCCCAATTGTGTGCTACATACCACAGGTGACAACCTTGGTTCTGCAAACTCTACCTTGACTCACCATATTAATACCATGATAATCACCACTGGCAAGTGGGATGTAAAACACCCCAATTGTACACTGCAATACATTGCATAATTATTTAATTGGGACAGGATATTTACAGTACTAGTACACCTTATATACAGCTAACTCCTTGCCCACTTTGAACCACCTGAATTGCTCTTTAAAAACATTCAGAGTTCTCTCGCAATAGCTGGAGCTCTGGCTTTCATACCAGTCATTCTTGTATAAGATCTGGGGAAGCTTGCAGACCAGATTTTCCTTGGAAAGGGATTTGTATTGCTACATGTTTGCCTGGCAGGTTTAGATCCTTGTTATGAGTATAAGTTGTCATCCTGGAGTTGAGTCTTATTAATAATACCGAGTTCCTTCTCAACATTTTTTCTCCAAAACATTGCCTTCACTCTGTACACTTTTTGCACTATTCCATCTTCATCTCTATCCACATTACTCTCCTCCAAACTCCTTCTATCTTCCCCTAAATATTTGACTAGGTCCTGCAGCCATTCCCAAACAGCAATGTCTGCTGCACTGTGTTGTTCCTTTATCTGGATTACCACCTTTAAAGTTTTTTTCTATGTTTATATTTCTGCATATAGATTTAATAAAAACATTGCAAGCAATTACATTGCTTTTTCTCTCCCTCTGTCTTGCCCACATTAACCTGTCCTCTTACCTGGCTACTAATCTGTTTTCTACGTTGTCCTACATTTCTAGTTCATATTTGGCAGTGATCTGCCCACATAGTATAGTAATAACCTTCCATCTTAGATGGGGCATTATTACCTGATAATATTACTATGTAGATGGGGCCAGTGGAGTCCAGCGGAGTGTGCCAGCCAGGCCATGTTAAAGGTGATATTATTGTGCCCATCATCAATGACCCGGCTGGGTGAGAGTCTGCTTGTTAAAGATGACCCGGCTGGGTCACAGGATGATGAGTGGCAAAGAGTGCAATAGCTGAGATACAGTGTGGTCTTACCTCCACTCTTGATAGATATCTGAGCTATTATTAAATCTTGATAACTCTGCCCTCTAAGGTCCTGATGGATTTGAGGCATCCATGAGACATTTTTGGGCATATATTTACATATAACAATACTATTATCTACTTGGATATTGGTATACCCAGGTCAAAGACATTTGTCTCTGTGCTTTCTTTTGGTTTTTCTGTCACAAATAGAGCACCAACACTAAAAGCAAGCACTCCTTTTCCACTATATCCTGGTTTCAATATTCAGGCACTGGTGGCATTGGATTTCCAGCTTTTGATGATGACTTGTGTACACTAGGGACCCCTATGTCAAAGACTGAGGGCCCGGGCATCCCTAACTTTGTGCTCCCGGGGTTATTACGATTAGGCCTCTTGCATGGCACCCCAATGTCAAAAATGTGTTTCTCAGGGTTGTTCTTAGGTCTCCTGGAGGGCACCCCAATATCAAAGATGTTTTTCCCGTTACGATTAGGTCTCTTGCATGGCACCCCAATATCAAAGATATTGTTTGTAAGAGTGGGTGCTGGGGAGAGATCTGAGGAAGGCCCCGGGGAGGGTACAGAGGAAGGACCCAGGGAGCATTCAGAGGAATCCAGGGAGCATTCAGATGAGTCAGATCCTCCAGGGATGGCAAATCGTCTGATAAGCCAGTTGACTCACTTGAAATTGCTGATGAAATGTATATCAGACCTTTTAAGTACAAATCAATGTATGAACCTACAATTCATGGTTGTTGGGTTATATATAGTGGGTAACATGGGTAAATCAAAAGAAAAAGTGTTTCAAGATGGTAATGGAGTAATATTTGAGACAATGGGACATACCTGAGGATGGTTCCCGGGCACTGGATTTGTACTGGGGAGTTGGTATTTGCAACATTTCTGGCATTTGATAAATACCAAGTCCAGCTTTCATCACATGCATTTTTCTCAAAATTCCCATGGGCACAATTTGTGACACCTGATCCATGTATATCGTGTCTGAACCCTTTAACATCTCAGTCACTCAGACATAACACTCTACACCACACTTTCAACACCTCCCCAACCAAAAACACCATCCCAATGTTTTTTTCCACCCAAGAAAAGATCTACACAGCCAACAAGCACATTAAGAAGGCCATTATGTACTGGCCCATAGTTCCTGTCCAACGCAGGGGTGTAGAGGATCTGCAGAGGAAGAGCATGGAGGAGCGGTGCAAACAGTGCAGGCTGGACAATTCTGCCTGCACCATAAGCAGAAGTAAGCAGACAAAGAAGTGGAGGACGTCCTGTGGCAAGTGCAGCCAGGAGAAGTACAAGTGCGGGTGGGACAATGATGCAAGCCTGGGGAGCAAGTCCTGGAAGCCAGTAGCCTCAGAGCCAGAAATGCCAAGGGCTCTGGTTGCCACTCCCAACCATCCCATCAAGATTGGGCCGCCCCGGGGAGCACCCAAGCTGGTCTACCAGCCCCATGGAACAACCAGGACCAGATTCACAATCAGGGTCCCCCCACCTTCACGAGCAGAAATCCCAGCTCCTGCTCACCACACTCCCCTACCTGCTGCATGCCATTCACCCCCTCTTCCCCCTTCAAGGAGGCCTCCCCGGGTGTCCCATAGAGAACCCAGGGAGATGGATGCCAATGCAATCCATCCCGGCCCCGAGATTGCCAGGATGAAAGAGGCCATCCCCTCTCCTGCCAGGGAGGTTTTGGATGCCGTGGCAAGGCTGCCATTGCCATCCCCCAGCCCCCTTCCCATTTGTCCCCGGGAGGCTGTTGATGCCCCCCCCCCAGACATCACACTCCCTCGGTCCAATACTCCCTTTGAATTCCCATCCTCATCCTTCCCTCCCACCCCGATCTCTCCCCACAGCACTCCCAACCCATCCAGGCAGGATAAAATGCCCTTGAACATTCCTGAAACCCCTCATCCATCCCCCGGGCCTCCCTCACTGGCCTTTTGAGGCCCAACAAGGGGATTCACCTCAGCCACCGAGGCCTCATACACCCCCGGGAGGTGAGGTCCCTATTGCTATCACTCCTCAAAGTGATGGCTGGGACCTCATTGACTTCAGCTTTACATCCCCGGTTCCCAGCCACATACAATGATTGTTCCCGGCACAGCAGTGGAGCCTGCCTCCTTCCTTGGAAGAAAGGGTAGCAAGGATGGAACAAAGGCAGGAGATCATTGGGGATCTCTATGAGAGGATTAGCCAGCTGGAGGATGAGGTAGCAAGGTTGAAAGCAAAGGAGAGGGAGTACAATTAGACAAAATCATAGTTCAATGGCCTTGTAATATAAATTTTATTTTTTCTTTCTTTTTTTCAACTAGATTTTATTTGCATATACTTAGTTTTTCCTCACTCACCACTCAGTGTACATTTAATTACTTTATCCATATAAATTTGAGCCACCCACACTACAATCTTAGTGTGATAATGTGTGATAAGAAACAAGTCTGAGAACTCTACCCCGGGCCCCATCAACATGATCCGGGACCTGTCTAACTTCAACACATCAATAAACTATCTGTAAGTGGTGCTTGGCAATATGGAAATGTTGCCCGGGAACGGTCTATAGCCAAGTGATCTATGATCTGTTGAGCCGGGCTGTAAGATCATCTAACCCGAGACAACTACAACACTCACATCCCCAGGTACACATTTTAAACCCAGGGATATTATGTACATTTATTACATTACTGTACAAGAGGTGTACCTACTATTCAACACCTCCTGGGTTTCTTTACCTTTAGCGTCTGATCTACCTTGGTGTCCTTGGCTTGTTGAAGCCACTTTACTGGACTATTACCTGACCTTGTCCTGTGTGCAATGTTCCCAGGTTCCCCATCCATCCCCTCATACCCATGTTTGGTGGGACTCTGCATTGCCTTTCTCACCATCCTGGGTAGAGGCCTTGCCTTGTCAGGGAAGGCGGATTCCAAGCTGTTTTGTATTGCAGTGGTCATGTCCCTGCACAATGGGAGGATAGTTTCACCCACTATGGCAAACTCAATATATGACCATGTCAGGTTGTCGTTCTCATCAGCAAATTGGATTGTATGAAAGTCCCAGCGCAGCATTTCTACTGCCAAACATATCAGGGCCATAGCTGTATAGTCCCTGATACCCATGTGGCTGTCCCAGGACCCTGGGTGATGTAGATAAGGCTGCACACGGAGCCACCTCAACAGGTTTTGAGTTCTATTGCCTTCATGATTCTCCAATAAAATCATGCTGTGGATGTAGCCCCATGAGGCCCATGACAGCCAGTAGTCCAAGTAATCCTCTGGCTGGCCATTACTCTGGGAGCCGGGCCCGGGCTTGTTTTTTGGTAGTTGGTACACTGCATCCACCAACTTCAGATATCCTCCTCAGTACATAAGCCGGCAAGGAACCTCCTCTAAGACTTGTGTGTAATAGAAGCATGCCAGGGACTGTCCTTGTCCACTTCTTCTACACCTACAGATTGCTGCCCTGAGATAGAGGGAGCCAGGACGAGGTTGGGCATCAGTTTGGAGGGCCCGGGCCTGGTTGTTAATTCCTGGAAGGCTACGGTTTGTTGCCTTGCAGCTGGTTTGGAGGGCCCAGGCTGGCTTCGAACGTTGGCACTGTGTTCATCATTGCTTAGAATTTCATTTCCTCTTGTTCCTTGTTGTGGATTTGATTCTGGGTGAAACCATTCCTACTTTGGGAAAGACTCTCTTCATTGCTGCCTTTGCTGCCTTCTCTTTACCCTTTCCTTTATTGGCTACTGGGTGCAGACTAGATTTGAACCTGAAGGTAACTTTGGCATTTATATTGTTCTTCTGGTTGTACCAATGGTCCAATAGACACCGGGTCTCCTCCTTTGTCATACATGATGGTTCCCAGAACTTGTACCCCTTTGGCAAGTCGATATAGTTGCCTGGGCACTCCGCAAGGCTGGTCCAAGGTACTGAAGCCTTTGCGTTTCCAGTGGAAATCTGGTAATGTGTTGTCAGAAAAGACCTGATGATAGCCTGTAGGTCTGAAAAGGTTGCCAGGGAAGACAGATCCTCATCTACAAGGATGGGATATTCATTGTTGTTGAGTGGAATCTTGATCTTTTCTTTCTGCTTGCTTGGTAGGCTCTCCTTTGGCACAGACCCATCTATATCAGCTATATACAGTTCAATACTCTGGGATGTTTATTAATTAAGCTGGAAACTTACTAAACTGACTTTGTGCATACTTGCCCCAAGCCTCCCATATCTTTACATTTTGCCAGTTGGGTTGTACCTTGCTAAAAAGCTCAAACCCGGCTTCATCATTTTGCTCATGGCTGCAATTAAAGCAATCAGTTTTAGTGACCACACACCCAATTTGAGACATGGGGTCCATAGACTACTTACAAGGACATGCAAATGGTTCTATTTGTATCTCTATGGGCGGTGAGCACAAAACTCAACATTCCCAGATCCCGGATTGCTTGCATCTGGAAGTCCTTCATTACTTTCCTACCCTTGATTTCAGCAGCTCTGGGTATCTTGAGTCACTATTTGTCCCGGATGAGTAAAGGACATGATACTCACTTTTGTCTCACCTCCTCTTATGGCCCATTAATATACCACTCCTCACACTTCTCTTTTAGTTCGGCCAGTGAGTGTGTTGAATTGACTAGAAGCTTCATATAAGCTGTTAATAGATCGTAGACCTGAAGCGTAAGCCTGAGGAACTTGAATGAGAACTTGAACACCGTGAGTGACTCACTTGCCAACTCGGAGTTGTCAGGCTGGCCGTACTGCGTTAACTTGAACCAGTACTGGCAGTACTGGTTCAAGTTGGCACAGCCTGAGTGTTGAATGTATTATTTTTGGCATGCATCACGGTCCCTGGGGTCCGGAATCTCTCTTAACCTGGCCTAAGGCTACTTGTGCACGTGTACCCATGAGTCGCCTTTTATAAGGAGTTTGACTTTGTACTAACAGCAAAAACAATACTGATCTTATTCCTCAAGAAGCAAGTCTAGCACTGTGACCACACCAACAAGACACAGTCTTGGGGCACTGGAGCACAACAACAACAACAACTCAGCGGAGGAAAAGGAAGTGTACAACCTATCAAAGGAGGGAGGTTGTCATACTAATGTTGGTATACACTAGAAGAGGACTCGCTGAGTCCCTCCCCATGTATTGCTCCAGTATATATACTAAAATACATGAGGTACTGTGCAGTTATAAATAAAGTTCAAAGTCCGATATCTAGCATGTGACTGGTCACATGATGAGTCTAGACACTGGTCAGGTCCTGTGTCACATGATCAGTCATGTGATTATGAAAAGTCCCAAAAATGTAAAGCAAAGTCAATGGTCACATGATCAATCATGTGACTTGGAAAATGAAAAGTAAAAGTATAAAAAGTGAAGCATAAGTAGGTGCTGGTACGTCAATTGTAACAGTGATCATTCTTTCAGCCCGTATGCAAACAAGAGTTGCTTTCGTCTGGGAGACCGGTATTGGAATTATAGTGTTCAGAAGTCGCAGGAATCTTTCAGGCAGCTCATTGATATTGTTGGAAACCCAACCTTTTGTTAGAATATACTCTGACATACCAATACTCCATAGGATAATACCTCTGATTTGTAAGCCAGCCCAGTATGCAGCAGCTATTCTGTGTAAGACGTCCATGGTTGCATGTCATGTTTAAGATCCTACATTGTATAACCTTGGCCATATAGCTCAATTGGTAGAGCCGCTGGCATGTATCCAGAAGGTTCCAGGTTCAATCTCTGGTCTGGTTATTATCCAATTTTATCACCTTTTGTCCTGAAGACGTTCAAAATTTGAAGTGGAGCACAATCAACAAGGACTTGGGCCTCAATAATCTCAATGGTGAATGGCTAGATCAGGATGCAGGCTGGCAAAAAACACCTGTAACTGTTTTGGTTCCATTTCATAGCAGATCAGCGGACCCTGGAACTCATGACCATCATGTTACTGATTTATTCCATTATTCACTCATTCAGATTCTTCACAATAAACTTGCAAACCCTTGTGATGACCAGCTTTTTCATTATGAGCCATACAAACTGTTCTGGCATCCAAGTGATCAATTGCACGAAGCTCGAGTCCACGGCGAGGCTTATACTTTGGACGCATTTCTGAAAGCTCATCATGAACTTCAAGAATCCCCACCAGAGCCCGGGTGCAACCTTCAATGTGTGCTGGCTGGTTTCATGTTTTTGTCAGATTCCACCCAACTTACTTCCTTTGGCAATGCAAAACTTTGGCCGCTTTATGTTTATTTTGCCAATGAATCCAAGTATTGTCGCACCAAACCATCCTGTCACTTGTGCAACCATGCGGCCTATTCTCAATCTGTGAGTGCTGTCTCTATTGTAGCTCATTCACACTGTTTGACTTTTTTTTATTGATTTATAGCTCCCAGACAGCTTCAAAGATTTTGCAAAGACTCACACTAGCAATAGCAAGCTTACTAGCGCCTTCATGACACATTGTCAGCGCAAGTGTTTTTATGCACAATGGTGTATTCTACTTCATGATGAATTCCTACATGCGTATCAGCATGGTGTCATCATCAAGTGTTGTGATGGCATTGATTGTTGATTTTATCCCTGCATCCTAACCTAATCAGCAGATTACCCTGAAAAGTAGGTCCAACATGTTCTGTGCAACAATCCTGCTCATCTTATGTAGGATATTAATAGCGAGTATAAAAAACCTTGGAAACTGTCCCTGTCCTCGGTGTTTAACACCTATGACTTTGGTTCCCAATATTGGACAAGACGCCAGTATGCTGAATTGAGTTGTCAACATCTGCATTGACAACGCTGATCAGCAGAAGAAGGTTGCAGTTGCTCATGATTTAATCTACAAGAAGAAATATGCTGTGAACAGCAACAAAGTTAATGGATTCCTGATGGCCAAATCCTTAGTTCCAACTTTGGTGCATAATAGTGGTGTCTGAAGATGGGAAACACACTGACTGCTGGCACTCTTCCATATTACAGAATGCATTCTCCCACAGGCTGGGTCCATTGGGTTCCAATTTATATTCAATGTTCGTTGTTGATTTCATGCATGAGGTCGAGCTAGGGGTGTGGAAGTCCCTTTTTGTCTATCTTCTACGGATATTAGATACTGTCAATGGGGGGCTCTTAGATAGATTGGATCTAAGGTTAGTCTTTGTTTATTCTCTTAAGACTCAGTGTTAACAATTGTCAAAGATATCGCCAGATCCCAACTTACGGAAGTGATACTATTTGGCAATTCACAGCTAACACATCTGAAATGCAAAGAATGACAGCCCACCATCTTGAAGACTTGCTGCAGGTAAGCCCTTCACATTTCTTTTGACATTTTTGCAGCATTTTAATTCTTCCACTATGCAGCGTACCATTCCTGTATTCAATGGCTTAATTCCAGAACCACACAACACTCAAATATTGAGCTTGCTACTCTGCATGGCTCATTGGCATGGTTTAACTAAACTACACATGCATACGGACAATACTCTGAAAATATTAGATGCAGTAACTAAAAGTCTAGGTGATAAATTACAAAAATTTGCTGCAAATACTTGCTCTGCTTTCTGTGTTAGGGAACTCTGGGGTGAAGCCGATGCACAAAGGCGCCGTCAAATCCGGCAAGGCACTGACATTCAGTCGACATCATCAGGAGCTGCCCAAAAACACAAGACATCCAACCTATAAACCTATAAACTCCATGCGCTCGGGGATTGTCCTGCACAAACCAGGTTCTTCATCAGGAAAATGTGACTTAGATATAAATACAATAAATTGCAAAATATATGCTATAATAGCAAAAATATCTGTTATATCTATAAGTGTGATCCTTGAAAAGTCCCCTACTCTACATGCATGATTATCAATAAATATCATAAAAAGTGGTTTATAGCACAGTCGTTAAAACAAAAATGACCTTGCACTTTTTCACTATAATTCACTCTAAGTGCAATTATATCAATCCATACTCAATTATATCCAAAAAAAGCACTAATAAATCAAATTATATTGATTTTTAAAAATGCTGCAGGAATAATATTTATAAAAACAATTTTGACGCTTTTGCTGCTTCCTCTAAAGCATCAAAATCAAATATAAGCTCAGAAACATCAGATTGCCCCCTCCCCCCACTGTCATACAACCATTCCTACAAAAATACTTGAGGTTAAGAAAACATTTCAATATAAATATGTAGTAAGCTCTTACCAAATATATTCATCAACCCCACCAACCACAGCCACCAGGTATGTAGGAGAATGTTTCTAAAAGTTGTCCAGCAACCTCATATGATGATCCCACCTTGTAAAAGTATAATAAGTACAGATTTATAGTGATTGAGGTGATGTACCTAGCAGAAAATGCTGTCTCTGAGAATTCTATTGTGGCATTGTTGATAGCACCTAGCAAAGCATATTCAATCTGGTAAACAATATTGATTGTTAATTTTATTTAAAAAAAAGATATGAACACTTACAGAGCATGCTATTAGAGCCAAAGGTCTTTCAGAAGTAGCCTAGAAATTGTGAATAGTAATATCAAATAACGCCAACATAAATAAATTTAATAATATCACTGTTATAGTTTGAAGGTGGTGATGATGGAGAAGGAGTACTTTTTGCAGCTCTACCCCTGGCCATCAGATAACTGCATTATTTAGAATGTATAATCCTAGGTATTGGAGTCCTGAAAACCAAGCCAATGATACAAGTTCAGTATATGTGGCAAAGATGAAAGATACAAATGATACAAACAAATACAAATCTAAAATAATAGTTTCAGCAGGTGAAAGTGAAAAATTCTTGTGCACCAATATAGGGAGAATATGACAGTGAAAATAAATATACCAAATCCAATGCACAGAGGCCCATTTGCAGCCCAAATGGTTGAACCCATTTGAGTTTTTATTTTGGTTTAGTATAGTATTGAAATGACAATGTGAAAAGGTAAATAAAATTTGCACATTTTGACAATGTGTGCCACAGTATTGAGCCATAATAGAGGGCAGGAGTGCGCTGCAGCACAGTAGCATTTTCCCACAGTTGACAACACATTTTGCTCAACACTATAGGCATTATAGAGAGATCTGACTGCTTTTTGAGACATTTAAACTCCGATTGTAACACTTTCCCGCGTGTCAAGCCAGCCAATTTTTCTGAATTGGCTTTAAGAATGAATGCAAGCTGGCTAACTCAGCCAGAAACTTGGCATACAGAAAATGTACTAGATATATGTTCCACATTTTTACTTAACAATTGGACTAGCAAGTTTGCATACCAAACAATCTGGTAGTAATTAGTAGTGGATAAAATATCATTTTTATGACATGTATAGATCACTATAGGTCACTATAAATCAATATAAATCAATATAATGCACATTTTGCTATAGTTGCTATCATTGGTAAAAGTTCCAATTATATCCAACTATAGCAAAATCATGTTTTCCTGATGGCCTTTGGCACTACAGACTCCTATTCCACCGAGCCCGTAAGTTCACCTAACCATATCTTGCTTCATTTGTAATAACCAGTGCCCAGGGTGAATTAGAGCACTGGACAGGGAAGTCTAGATACAAAAGAACCAGCAAGAAAACCTGCACTGAACAGCTTACTCACATTGAGCGTCGGGAGGCCCATATATGTCTCATGCACCAGAAGCTCGGCATGTCTTCTGAGGATTGTGCCGTTGCTACTGATCAGGAGGCCAGCACTCTTGATAACCATCATCACATAGGAAGTCTCAAAACTCACCTTTGCACATCACATTCTTCTCCAAAATGTACTCCCGCAATCCAGCTTGCACGGTAAGGGGCAAATCAATACTGTACAATACCAGTATCAATCTGATTTGCTATAGGATTTTGTACCAAACCTCAAGGTTGACTTACATCACTGTATGCAATCAACTCTTCTCACTCCTAATGTTTCCGAGTGTCACCTTCATGATCCCTCACTGAACCAGCAACCTTCCATTCAAGTCATATTAAAAATGACAGAATGTATACTCGCAACATCTTTTGCATCAACTACACAACATACGACATCCACCGAGCACAAGATATTGTTAACCCATGCACAGATCATTGCAATATTATGTTACTAGCTCCTCTGGATGGATTCGACACCAATCTGCGACACCCCTCCCACCCATTCTATTATGCTCATGTTCTAGGCATTTACCACGCAAACATTGTATGTACTGGTCAAGAAGTCACAACTTATCACACGTGTAAGATGGAATTTCTATTCGTGAGGTGGTACAAATTGTGTGATCCTTTGGACAGAGAAATAGACTCAGGCTGGTACAAACTCAACATGCTACATTTTGTTCCCATGGCTGAAGATGATGCTTTCGGCTTCGTCAACCCAGCCAATGTTCTGCAGAGTGGCCACCTAGTGCCAGCATTTCACAAAGGGAAATTACATCCCAATGGCATTGGGATGTCCAAATTTGCTCAGGATGCACAAGATTGGAAAAAGTACTATGTCAATTGGTCCCAGCTATGTTTAACGCTAAAGAAACCTACCAATATGTTTCTTACAGGTTTGTAGATTGAGATATGATGATGCGGTATCATTGGGGCTTGGGGATCGGCTACACATATGCCTGCGGTGAAACATTTGAAGGCATTGACAGACTTGGGGTCTTTCTATAATGGGTTATTGCACAACCCTGGGTTCTGGATTGCTATTCTGGTGTGCCATTAAGCAACCTGTCGTCACTACATCAGGAAGATATGGTTTGGCTATAAGTGCTAACAAGTACACATTAATACATAATTTTTGATATTATAGCAAATATATTGGCCATATCAGTTCATATCAATTAGTACAATTAGTAGACAGTCAGTTGCTCTATAGCATACTATAGTATATCTATTTTGCATCTAGAATGGTTTCAAGCACAGTGCCAAAACCCAAAATGACTGTGCTTTAGTTTCTATAACTGCTTTATTTCACTCTGAACTGAATATAGAGTATATTATAGTCATTATAATGTACATTCTACTGAGATATATACACAGTACCAAGTAAGCTATAAGGTTATATGACTATTAAAACACAAAGCTTGAATATGCTACTGAAAAACCAGAAACAAAACTTACTACATACAATTATCCATACTAGTGCAATGTCATCCTTCCACAGTGAGCACCCACCTTTCAGAGCCTTACACAATATTATAGACAGCATTGAGCACTCTTAAATGATTCAAACCTATGATAATACACTGATATTAGTTTGGAAAATTTGTACAAGTGTTTAAAACTTATCTAAACTTCAAGTCACCATCCAGCCAATAACATTTTTCTTCTTGTGCTTTGAGGTCATGCAAGACAGTGAGTGGGATAGGCAGGGGAGGCGGCATCCATTCTTGAAGAGCCTTGCACACTGTCATGGACAGTGTAAAGCACAGATATTTCAAGCTCCGCTCCAACATGGCAGAACATATTGTACATATTGAAGCGGAGTTTTAATGACTTGGAGAGAGTGGTCAAAGAGACTTACCCTCCAGTGGGGCATAGATAAATTGGATGAACTGGATAGATAGATATATAGATGTGGATGAGCTGTTACTGTGTACTCAAATATAATACTTTGCATAAGGTAAAGCAACTGTAATTTGATTGAATTATATACATATTTATATCTGTTTTCACTACATCTGTGAGCATGTCACATCCAACAAACTTTCAGTTCAATATATCATTATAAACCACAATATTGCTCAACACATTCACCAAGGCACTTCCCACAAAACTTTTCTCTTCTCTACATACTTGTGTGTGGGCTTAAGATAATTTTGTCCCATTTTTATTTTTATTTTCCCCCCCAATAACTTTGTATCGAGGAGTGTTGAAATGTTAATACACTAACATTCTAGTTGCGATACTATCAGATCACACACCTGACTTCCTTTCTCTCCTTTATATATATAAGAATTCTTACGATTTCCCCCTTCAGTAGATCAGAATCTACTGAAGGGGTATGTTATTTCAGTCTTCTACTACGATAACAGTAACTTATTTATCTCTATTACAGTACTGATAGAACCTAGTTTCAACGCATCAATATGATGATATGTAATTCAGACTTGGTACCCTATGGTAACCAGAAATATACACTTCTTACAACAATCTACTTGCTTATCATGAATCTCGCTCGCATCATGAATTCTCGCAAACGTTAATCAATCTCAGCACGGTTGTTACCATTGGAAAATTCTGCGTATGAATGCTGCGTCCCTTTGTGCAGATGTTGAATGATCACGAGAACTGGAGCGGGCTGTGTTGAATCGATGAAGCTCTTCGGTGTCCGAGTTGGGCAATGGTGCCATCCGCGTCATTTGCACCTGTACCGACATGTTTTGGCATAAAGCATTATTTACAAGATGATGGTACTTACGTCTTCCGGCATAAGAAATTCATTAAAAATTAGAGTCCCTATCCGAGGCCTCTCAGGAAAATCATAGTCTCTGGAGGTATCACATTGCACTTGACATTGGGCTGTGCTTTGGATGAACTTTCCAAACATATTGAACTTGCCCCAATGTATTTGACCGTGGTCGGATGGATGATAATCAGGGTTACCTTCTTGTGCGCGAATGAGGTCGGACATATGAACCTCTCTATACGAACGCGGTTAGCCAAGCCTCACATTGTAATAATAACTTACAAGGCAGGAATGCAGGCACCCTTCGTGTTCCTTAAAGCCATCCTGTAAGCTTGGTGAGCCCCTCTGTGCTGTAGTAAGACATCCCACGATAGGAGGTTTTTGAAGTGTTCTGGGGCCTTAGTCCTGAAAACTTCCATGGTGTCATCTCCTTGAAAGGTGGAATTGTTGATACCAGCCACAAAAGCTCGCAGAGCCGAGTAGTTGTTGAGAGCGCGCAACTTATGAGCTATGTCCACAAATTTCTCGATCTGGCGGGCTCGATGCCTTGGTTTGTCGTGGCAAAGGATAAGCGACACTACCCTGAAAATGATGGTGAGAAGATCAAGTTATAATCAAGCGCCATCTAAGCGCACCAGTCAGCGAGATGGCTAGATATTGCATTGAATCGCGAAATTGTGTCAGAATCCGAGCTCTTTTTCCCTGTAACAAGTGTATAGTGAAGCCAATCTCTTGGCTTCAAAGGATAAGTAATGGTAAATATACAGCAGTCCTGGAGGCAATACCTCGATGCTCATGAAAGCCACTACTTCCACCCTTGTTATCTCCTGCGCAATATCTCCCGAATCCAGGTTCTGTATATCCGACGATATCTTCAGAAGCTCTTTGAGGAGCTGTTTCGTTGACATTTCCTGGCTATCTGGGTGATTGGTGGGGGATGGGATAGACGGCACGAGGGAACTAAGTGGTAAACTTAGTTTACGTTCCCTGACTGCGTAAAAAGGTAATATAGAGTCATCGTATAGAGGAACGAGTGAAGGAGAACTGGTGATGGGCGAACGAACATGACTGTTGAGGAATTCGTCTTCGTCACCGAATGGGCTATAGGGATCATCGTTTTCTTCCGCTAGGACCTCACATTTCTGTGCCCAGGCAGCATCCTTATCCACGAGACTAGAAGCTTGCTCTAGAAAAGGGAGGAAATCGGAGCCATAATGAAGTAAATAAGTTTTGGCGATGATCGACTTCACTAGTGCGTTGAGTGCACCCGAAGCGCCTGGCACTGCGAAGTCATGCGCATAGGTTTCCATCCAAGACTCAAGCAAGTGACAGATTCTAAAATACATGTGAGAGAGTTTATTTCTGCATATATTATAAGTTGCACCTCATTTGAGCATAACATGCCAACATAGGATCACCAGGTGAGGTATCAAGATGGCGCATACGCTTTTGCATCGCTAACAGTACACTACGAGGAGTTGCAAACCGCCGGTAGGTAAGCAAGAAATTCGAAATATATGTCGGATCTGTGATTAAAAAGATTAATACAATTTCTGCGAATAACAAGGATGATTTATAACTGTACCATCCCCGCTGACTGCCAGGAAAAGAAGTTTGTCGAGAAGCTCTTCCAGAGTGGCATACTGTACAGGACGACTAAATAAGATCTCAGCTAATGCATCAATTGATTGCAAGGGTGAGAATCACCTGAGCTTCTCTTTTTTATCGACCTGAGCTCCCAAACTTGGGGGGGGTGATTTATAGTTCACATGGTCATAGTCAGTCAGATTCCATTGATTAGACTGTTTCTTTTCTGGTGGATCGAGATGAATAGTCGATGTGTTACGGTTTAGATCAGCGGTCAGGGGTGTGCGCGTCGGAGATGTAGAAGAATGCAAGGAATACACTGGAATTTCAAGTGCTGTGACCTGAGATGGACAAATTTGTTTGTCAACTACTACGCAAATATATTATCACAGCATCTACCATTTTTGGATGATCTAAAAGGAGAGGAGATACTAAAGATTCAGGAGATGCTGGATTCCGCTGGTCGGGCTGTGAGGTCGGGAGTCGAAGGCCTATAACGATAAAGAGATGTGTAGAATGCGCTAAGATGAATATATTAACTTACTGCGTGTAAGTAAAATGGATCTTAATATCCAATTGAATGATTTCCCCATCTTTGTCTTCCCGTCATCTTGTACAATTGAAACTTCGACGAGACCTAAATCAAAACCTTGAAAAAGTTCTGAGGCAATTTGGGGGTCGACTGTGGTATTTAGATCGGATTTGCAGGCCAGTCCAACTGTGGGAAGTCTGAAAGGGTGGGACATCCCTGACGATTGATAGAGAAGTTGTAATGAGCCGTGTACTTTGATGCAGAGATATTTATGATATACATACGGAGAAATCGCGCCACAGGCTCGAAAGAAGAATTATCCGATGCGTCATAACAAACAAATATTCCGTCCACTTGGGGAACGGAAACCAATGTAGTGATATCCATTTCGTAGATGAGTAGATGAATATTTAATGAAGATTCACTTTGCCTAAGCCATTCCAACCGGCGGTCGTCTTGCAAAGTGGCAAATCAACGTCAAGCACGAAAGCAATTCCACAAGACTCACAGCGATATAGTATACCAAATGGTAAGCTACAAATTTCGGTCGTGGAGTATCCGTACGTGCTGGCATCTTGGTGGATTACGGTGGATTTACCACATCCGGGAGAGCCGATGACAGCAATGAGCAGCTCCAATCCATTACGGAACTTTTGCGGGTGATAAGTAAGTGCAACGCTCATGGGGAGAGTTAAAGCTCTACCGAAGGCCGTTTGCTTTCTCCACTAGCGATCAAACCCCAGCTACCGATGCGATTTCGTTTGCTCCCGCTACTTCCAAGCGAGTGATGGGCAAGTTGGGACATTTGTGCTAATATCTTGGAGCTAAGAGGATGACTTTCCTCGCTCAGAGGAGAAACCTCAGTTGGATAGAATAAGTTCGACGCAGGGTTCTGCAAAGTGACACGGGGAGGAAGTATGAGATCACCGAGAGGCAGTTGCCGATCAAAATCTTGACTTTGCGCCGAAGCCTGTCTGTCTCCTTCCATGTGAACAGGATACCATGCTTCAAGCTCTAGGGTGTCGGTCGTTAAGGTACTATTTTGACGGGAATATCTGGCGCTAGAGCTACGGCGAAGGCGAGTCGACGAATGGTGATCACGGGAAATAAAATCTTCCACTCCACAGGAAGATAAATTATTGCCCAAGTTAGTACTAAATTGAGGTTTACGTCGACTCCTGCCTTCTACCAAAACCGACCGCTCACAATCAATAAAAGAGTCGACGGAAGTTGATTTTCGTAGACCGCGATATGGAGGGAAAATAGACTGGCGGTCTAAGAGCTTTGAGTTTACGGGTGGAACTTCCATGGACAACAAGGGATTAGATTCTGATCTGGAGTTTTGAGACGTTAGAGAAACTGGAGGTTGTTGGACCAGAGAATCCACTGACACCAGAAGGGGTAGTGCGGTAGAGGCTCGAGACGACAACCTTGGAGTCTCAGCGGACTGTGGCGTGATTCGAGAAGTATGCGAGGAATAATCAAATTGGTCGTGGTGTGAGTCTGGATTGACTACAACCATATTAATGAGACGTTTGAATGAGATTCAAGTAGAGGCCAAGAAGGGAGAGGTCTGACTTCTAGTGATCGTGTGAGCAAATTCCTAGACAACTATAGGACCCCGGCTACTGTGTAACCGGCACCAGTACTCAATCCCAGTCGGAAGCGACAATTTTCCTACCGAATCCAACCTAATTGTGCCCATTTTTTCCGATTCTTAAGGGCCCGTACGGGATCGGTTTTTTTTTCTTTTTTTCCTTCTTTTTATTTTCGTCCCCGGCCAAAGCCTTGCCACTCTAGCAGAGACGCAATCATGTAGAGTTCTGTGACCCATCGATAAGATATTACTAGGACACTATGTTATCAGCTATCAGCTATACCGCCTATATGAACCCAGACACCAATCCTGCAACTCGCATGGAAGGAGATGATACTTGTGATGCAGAGGGGCAGGATGGTTTGAATACTGTAGCTAATCACCAGCTAATCACCAGCCAACAGTGTGTCGGAAAAATCCATTTTACATGATTCAGCCGAATGTGACCTGGTAAGGCTGCCAGAAACAGATTAGATACAAAACACTGTGAAAAGGTCTCACCAGTAACTTCTCCCACTAAAAGCTTTTGAACTTAAGCAGTGCACAAGGACAGAAACCAAAAGAAAAAATTGATTGCAGATGCTAACAATAAATTAAGTATTGTATATATGCACTACACTACACTACACTTGTAGTGCTATGAGTTGGGTGAGCTATAACTTGAGCATGAAGTTAAACCTACAACACAATGTTTAGTGTATATACTGTAAAAACTGATTGACAAATGGGACTTACCATTTACTCCATTGGAATCCTGGCCTGTCTAGGAGGAATAGACTATGTTCCAATTGGTGTGATAGTCTATCAGGTCGTTGGCTATGACTGTCTGCTAAATATAACTATAAGGCAACAAAAACTAGAACAAGGACCATGTAAAAACATATACCTTTGTACTAGTACTGAAATAGTACATTTAGATTGCCTTGAACCTCCTTGAGCTCTGTGTTGGCGGCGTTGAACAGAGGTCAGTTGTTTCAAAGAGGTGTTGCCCACTGAGTATATATGTTTGGGTGGCTCACAGTGGAGCATTTGACATCATGATTAGTAATTATGAGTGCTCACCACCCTAATTCACCCGCGATCCTACAATGACTACCATTCTACACCAAGAGTTGAAGAGAGTCCTTTGCCAGTTGCGAGAAACAGCTCAAGCAATCTTATTGAAATTATGCTACTTGAAAAATATGCCAGAACTTACAAGATGTACAGTGCAATAAACAGTATAAATATTAATCTGATTAGACCTGTTCATGTTCTCCTCAATATTCTGGTTAGGCCTGAAATGGCAGCCTGATACATCAGGAAAACATGACTTGGATATAAATGCAATAAATTGCATTTATATCTGTTATATCTATAAGTGCAATTCTTGCGCAGTCCCCTACTCTAAATGCATAAATATCAATAAATATCAGTTTAGAGTATTGCTATATTGTAAAAAGTGGTTTATAGCACAGTTGTTAAAACAAAAATGACCTTGTACTTTTTGACTATAATTTACTCTAATTCACTCTAAATGGATTATATCGATCCATACTCAATTATATCCAAAAAAAACAATATTAAAGCAAATTATATTGATTTCAAAAAATGCTGCAGCAGTAACATCTATAAAACAACGTCAGATTGCCCTAATGCTGTACAATTATTCCTACAACTATTCCTATAAAAATACTTGAAGTTACGAAAATGTTACAATATATATGTAGTGAGCTCTTACCAAACATATTCATCAAATTATCAAATATTCTGCCAAGTATATAGGAGAGCATTTCATATCATAATCCCATCTCATAAAAGTATAATAAGTAGAGATCTATGGTGATTAAGGTGATGTACCTGGCAGAAAATGCCGTCTCTGAGAATTCTATTATAGCATTATTGACAGCACCTAGTAAAACATATTCAAGCTGGTAGACACTTTTGATTGTTAGTTTATTTTATAAATAAACGAACAAATGAACACTTACCATGCATGCTACTAGAGCTAGAAAAATGATGCCACATCATCATCTTTCTTATATTAGGTCTTCCAGAAGTAGCCTAGGAATTGTAAATAGTAATGTATCAGTGTAGAATAAGTAAGAAAGACCTTTTTATTTTGGCATTGACATATTTGGGGCTGTCTAGGTTGGGTTGAAGGTTGAAGGAGGTGGTGATGGAGAAGTCGTCATTAGCAAAAAATGGCCTCTAGCAGAATAGTAATTCAGAATAAACAAACAATAACACACCATACTGGGGCTTACAAACTGTTTGTAGGGCATCGGTGTTGGGGTGGCAGCCATCTCCATCTGGTACTTGCAGTTGAGTCTGGTGAGAGAAAGATTTTGCAGTCTGGCTACTCTCTACTAGTAGCCAGGCTAGAATTGTTACAATAACACAATTTTCGGACCTTTCCTTTATTTTCACTCTCCGCTTTAACCTTGTACTTTAACCTTCACCCATGGTGCCACGTGGCACTTTCCCCTTTTGTCCAAACTCCTCTTTCTCGCGCCGCGTTGCCTTTCTTCTTATTTCAGACACAATTCTCTCACACAGTGGAGCTGGTCATGCGGGCTAGGCCCCATGACATCATCAGCCACTGTCTCTATCAACTGTATAGTACACATGTACAAACAACCCTGTAGTAGTATATATACCCCAATAGATCCAGGAGACTCCTCAGCGAGTCCTCCTGTTGTGTACCAACAAACTCTCTGCAGCCTAAGGGGTAACCACTCCCTCATCATCTTCTTTATAGTGTGTTTTTGTGTGCGCCAGAGTAACTAACTCTTGGTTGTTACAAGAATGATACCTTGGTAGAATAGCAAGACTTAAAATTTTGTGCAGCATTGTTGGCACTGTGTGACAGGGAGGGAGGCGCAACTGCGCTGCAGTGCAGTAGCACTTTCCCACAGTTGACAAAACACTATAGAGAGGTTTGACCGCTTTTTGGGTCATTTAAGCTCCGATTGAACGCTTTCCCACGCGTTGAGCCGGCCACTTTGCTCACATATGTCAGCACTTCAAATTTTGGCTTCAAGGATAAATTCACACTGGCTAACTTAGCATGTACATACAAGATAGCCAGCAAGATTTTACACTAGATATATTTTGTAGTGTTGATTGATATAACTAGCATCCTCATTAATTATGACTCTAGGTAATAAATAATTAAATTTGGTATAGTGTCACTAAATGCTTTAATCCACTCTGATATGCTTTAGGTGGAACTAATTACTATACGTGTCACAGCTACTAAATTTATTCCAATATGATTCACTATAAACTGATATAGATCATTTTAGATGCACTTTTTGCCACAATTGCTATATTTGCATAATTACCTATCTATATCCAACTATAGCAAAATCATGTTTTCCTAATGTAGGTGATCTGCTGTTCTGCTTTTATCACTTCTGCTGGTAGGCCTAATTACCTCATCTCTCATGATCAGAGTCTGGTCATGGACTCATCAGATTGTCAGCTGGCATAGGATTACTTCAGGTTGCCACAATGTCTGAAATGGATTTTTCTGACATGGATGTACTTGGCCCGTTTACAGATGTCAAAACTAGCTTCTATCATCATTGAATTGATCACACACACTACTTGGGCTATAGTGGAAGAGCAAGTGCAACAGCCCAAACCAAGACTGTACCACAACTCAATCCTGACAGGCTATAGATGGGTCAGGGAATTGATAGATGGGCATTCTGATCATATCAGGACAGAGCTTGGGGTGTGGCAGGAAGTTTGCTCAAAGTTGTTAGATTTACTGCAGGCCAATGGATACTCAGATTCAAAACATGTATTGACTGAAGAACAACTTGCCATTTTTCTGTACACATGTGTGACAGGATTGTCCATCCGCCACATTGCCAAACATCCCCAGCGCTCCAATGACACAGTTTCTAGATACTTCAAGGGAATGCTCAAAGCTTTCACTTGCCCTAATATCTACAATGTGTGTGTATGTCTACCAGATGCTAATGTCTCTACACTATTTGCCAACAGCAATAACCCAAAGCTTTGCCATTTCATGGGTGCCATTGGTACAATTGATGGCACCCATATTGTTTACAGTCCTTCTGCTGCAGAATGTGCGGCCTCTCACAATTGGATGGGTTCAGTCACCTAGAACTGCTTGATGTGCTGTGACTTTGACATGAAGTTCATATATGTGCTTAGCGGCTGGAAGGATCAGTTGCAGACACCAGCCTGTTCCATGATGCTCAGACCCATAACCTGCACATCCCTTATCATTGCTACTATCTCACTGATGCAGGTTTTCCTTCATGTAACCAATTGCTGGTCCCCTACAGAGGTGTCTGCTATCATTTGGCCAAATATAATTGGGAAATTGTGGGTAATGTACAGTGTCTATTTACTATGTTACAGTAGACTAAAAATTGTTTTTTAGACCTCAAAATCCTGAGGAATATTTTAATCTATGCCATGCATCTGCCCAAAATGTTGTGGAGCAAATATTTGGTGTTTTGAAGGGCCAATTTGGGATTCTGAGGGTCACTAGAGTACAACATGTCCATCCAAGCCAAGGTTCCACCAGCTGTCTGTATGCTGCACAACTTCATCAAGGCCCATAATCCCTCTGACATTGACCTCCTCAACCCTACTCCCGAGGTTAACAATGGTGAGCTTTTTCACACCCTACCGAAGGAGGCAAACCATACTACAGCCAATAATTGGCATGATCAGATTACCTGTGCTATGTGGATTAATTATTAGCAGGAGCTAGGTAGAAGGGGCCTGCTTTAGTTTACAATTTTTTGTATCCTTACAATATGATTTGTGTGTGATAATCCATTCAGATTCAGTGCACAAAAACAAAGCAATAGATTTGTTAAAGACACAGTGCACAATCAAAAAAACATTGGCAAGCAATACAGTAAGGTAACTCCATCCACATTGTCTATCTTACTCCAGCTTTGACTTTACATATGCCTTGCAAAGTTTGTTGGATTCAAGGAGACTGAGGTATGTGTCCATGGCTATGACATCCTGTTCAAACAGATGTAATAACTTGACAGAGCTGTCAACTCCCAGGTAGTTGTTATATTGCATCATGAATGTGTCAGGCAACAAATACGAAGCTATATAACAACAACGGATGTCTGGTCAAGTCCCTAAAGAGGGTGGTTAATGAGAGTACTGAGGTTGAAGAGTATCAGTATAAGCACAAATCCAAACTAATATTGAACTAAGGAACAATACACCGAGTATGTACTTCCTTATATAGTGAACAGCAACGGTCAGAACAAAAGAAGGAAGAGTTGAGAAAGTGGTCTGACCAACCAACTAACCAATAAGAAAAGAGAGAGAAAGTGGTCTGATCTATTGTACTTACTAATTGCATGAGAGAGAGTATTGGTAAGAGGTGTACGATAGGCTGTATCAGTAAGCCCATGAGAAGGTGCTGATTCATAGCCTGTCTTGCTTATCAATATTCCTCCAAAGTATTCCCAGACACAGTGTTGGATCATTGCTATGTTGTCTGGATATCTTTTTGAGGGTCTACAACCATCCTTCTTTATTGTAAATACAATAGGACATGAGTATGAATGGAAAATAAAAAGAAAAAGGATAAGAGTAATGGAATGCCGACCGTGATTTCTAGTCCAAGAGTGACAGGAGTGACAGGGAATAAATCGGATAACCACGACATGATGGGAATGCAATAAGAAAAATTGATTCCCACAGAATGCGATAGCGGCACAACAATGAGCACGGGCCAGCTGCATGGATAAGCTGCCTTGTAAGGCACCAGTTGCAGAAGGGGGAGTATATAAAAACCAAGAGTTAGTCACTCTGGCGCACACAGGAACACACTATAAAGGTAGTAAATGGGGAGTGGTTATCCCTTAGGCTGCAGAGAGTTTGTTGGTTAACAACAGGAGGACTCGCTGAGGAGTCTCCTGGATCTATTGGGGCATATATACTAATACAGAGTATTTGTACTTATGTACTGTACAGTTGATAAAGTTAGTGGCTGATGATGTCATGGGGCCTAGCCCGCATGACCAGCTCCACTGTGTGAGAGAATTGTATCTAAAATAAGAATAAGGCAACACGGCGCAAGAAAGAGGAGTTTTGAACACAAGGGGAAGTGCCGCGTGGCACTATGTGTGAAAGCTAAAGTGTTCAAGGTTAAAGCGGAGAATGAAAAAGAAGGAAAGGTCCGACAATTGTGTTATCGTAACAGAGTAAGTGAGGTAGTGGTGATGGGCGGCACAATGGTAGACATGGTGAAGTGTTTTTCCACCAAAGCTGTTTGAGAAGGGGCAATAACTGGGGAGGCAGGTGGAGCAAGGCTAATGTTGGGTTTGGAGTTGAAGTCCTTGAAGATGGGGATGATTTCCCCCAACTGGTCGTTCAACCCACTGAGAGCATTGGAAGCAGTGTTGCATGTGGCCTTGTTAGAGCCTCTGCTGGCATTGCTTGCACTCTTGGTGTGAGATATGATGGTAGCACCATTCTTGGCATCATTGTCTGAGAGTGCAGCATCCCGTGCTGAGCGCTTGCTGCTGATAGTTGCTACAGATGAGGTGGTGGGAGCACAGATAGACACTGGAGACTTGACACCACCAAGCTAATTTTTTATGCTACCAGATGATTTTGGGCTGGTGGTGCTAGCATTTTCTACAGAGACACTGGTGTTAGTCTGATTAGAGGGAATGTTGACGGAAGGTGGCACTTTGGGTGCTTTGGGGGGCATTAGGATTCTTTGAGACTTTGGGGACACAGAATACATTGGGACCCTTAGCTGGGACTCCACCCAACAAGGCATGCATGGCAGAAAAATGGGTCCAGCCCTTCTTCCAAAAGCTCTTTGCTACCAGATTGTTCTGTGTAGTGATTAGCTATCAGTTATGAAGCCAAAATGTATCATCATACTGTAATGAGTTCCTTCCAGACCATTTCTCCTTTGTCAAGTATATTAAAACCTAGCTCATCATCTCAAAGAATGTCTGGTAAGTTGGTGATAGTCTTCACTAAATTGTACTTTGTATGAAGCTGTAAACCTTGAGGTTAATATTCAGTGATTGATAGATTAGATAATGTACCCTGCCCCACTTCAAACTGCAGGAAGTGGCGCTTTTTGCTGTTCCCTTGGTAAGAAGAGGAACTAAATGTAACGCAACCTTGGGCCAGAACCCAGGCTTGAAATTCAAACCATCCTAGCCCTCTGCACTGTTGGTGGTGATAAACTGAATAAGGGCCAACATTTCTGCTTCAGTCCAAATGGCATTGTTGCTACTACTACCTTGGGCGCCTGTGCCATTGCCTTCTTCAATGTCCATTGCAACCCTGGTAGATATGTCCTGAGCAGGCTGGAGGTCTTGATTCATCCTGGTAAAACAGCACAGTTGTTTTGGTGAAGGGACTTGGGCTAGGTGTCAAGAATCAAATTTTCTCATCGCATTCCCATCATGTCATGGTTATCCAACTCGCTCCCCGTTACTCCTCTTGCCCTTGGACTAGAGATCACAGCCAGTACTTTATTACTTCTATCTTTCTTCTTCTTATTTTCCCTTCGTACTCATATTTTATTGTACTTACAACAAAGGAGAACTGTCATAGACCCTCGAGATCACAATCAAAGCTGCAGTTCAAGGATGAAAACAGTGTGGAAGATAATTAGAAATAATTTCAAAAAAATACTGTGGATAAGGGTTGAATATAAAGAAGATATGAGTTTGAAATGTTTCATAATAAATGCTTAGGATCAATGATAATGCAATTTAGAATGGATCCTTGGAAAATTTTATAAATATTATCTACAAAATATTCTCTTTATATTGCCTGCCTTGAGCATGAGCATGCCACAGAGGCGAAATAATAGAGAACATAATATATACTCAATGATAAGAAATAGATAGAGAAAGGAATGAAAATATAGAGGTAGCACAAAGGTGCAGAATCCCCAAAACTAACAGTAAATTGTATTAGCTAAAATAAAATGAATATTATATAGAATAAAAGTGACTCTTGTACTTGCCATTTCAGGAACCAGTGCCATGGCATCAGCACAATAGTGAGAATGAGGAAATCATTGCGGACTTGGACATGGAAGTAGGAGAGAGGGAGTAGAGACAGAGAGGAATGCTTTTGCATGACCAAGTTCCCAGAGCATGTGGTTTTTATTATTTAGGCTAATCCACAAGACTATTATAGACTATCAATCAAAAAACTGTCAATTATAAACTGTGGGAACTTCTGGGAAATGGATGTGATTTGGTCTGTGTGGATATAAATTGTACAAATGGTAGGAATCTATGGGAATTTTGTTGTTTTTGACTGGGACTCAGTCCCAGTGCAGATTTTGTTGGAATGAGCCAGGTCTGATGTAATTGTAGAATCTATTGTAATATAGTGTAATTCATCCTGTCTACAATGCCAAGGCAATGTACATCCTTGTTTCCGAAGTTTGCACCAAATGTAGTACCAGCCACAATGTTTGACAAGCTTTTTCCTGCCATTTGCACGCATAGTGCATGTTACCTGCTTGCCAAATTTATATCAATACATTGGTGTGTGGTGCGCTTATCTTTGTATCTAATTTTATCTTATTCAGCAACATTGATCATGGCGACATCCACTCCACCAAGCTCAATGTTTTGCTCAATCTCCTGAACATGCACCTTTCATGTAGACTTGATCAAGGCTACACATTATTTCCTGGCTGCTGGTAAGTACTTCTAATTCTAAGCAAAGTCTCAATTTGATCTCCAAGTTTGTGTGTTCCACTCCTCCCATCTCTTCTTTGGTTGTCACTGTGTGTGCCAGAGTACTCAAACTTTGGTTGTCACACTTATTGATATTTGAACTGCAAGAATGGAGTACAGAAGCTACAGCTTATATCCTATCAGAGGGAGTGGAGTTTGTAAGGAGTAACTCATAATGTAGATATGGAGTTCCATGCGGACAACTCTCTAGCAAGCAGGAATTATATGTGAGGGGAGTATACCATAAGGTCTAATTACAAAATCTATAAGGAATATGAGAATATGTGGAGGAAAACATATGGCAGACTAGAAGTCTGGGGCAGGAGAGTTGGAGTGGACATCCAGAGTACCATATGGAAGCAAGGTACAGAGCTATGCCAAACGGCAGAGCACGAGGGGCATACTTCTGAGAATCCCAAAGATTCAGGATTTCAGACTTGGGGGTTTCTGACTGTTCTGAGGTCCAAATACAATAGCCTGTGGCATGGATATGACAGAAAGAACCAACACAATCTCTACAACTGGAAATATTGTCAACAAATGTGGCACAATACATATTCTTGCTAGGTGAATGAAAAAAAAAAACCTTAAGAATGATTCAATAATTAGGCTGGTTTTGAACTTTTAGCTGTTAATTTGGACAGATTATATACTCTGTTGAAAGTTGTAGATTGATCTGGACATTTTTATACAAGAATAGAAGATATATTTAGCCCTTTCAATTGAAAAAATATTTGATTTCCAACATAATACACAAATCTGCCATGATTTGTGAATTTGGAAAGTTTATTAAAAATCACTGGAAAATTGAAACAAAATGATAATATAACATAACAGCCACTGCCCAATATGGTATAATTTAGGGAAAATGATATGGAGGGTCTGAAATGATTTACTGTGCACCTGCCCCTTGACATTGTTTGTTGGCCAGACACTACACCCAAGCAAGAGGCAGAAGTGTTTTGGCAAAACACAGCGTCCAATGTTATTTCACAATTGAAACCAAACACCTTACTAAAAGTATACTACATCAGCAAAAAGGTGTATATGGAAGGGCCAATATATAAATATACTTATTCCACCACAACAATAGATTATTAGCAAGTACTCTGGTAGTAGGGCCAGGAGGAAGTTCGAAAAAATTGACAATGTTATTATAAAAGTCAACTGAGTCAAAATCTCCATTGGTGCTGAGCCATGAATATGAATTGGAGAATGAGAAACAAAGCTACAAAAAAATGAGAACACAAATGTAATAATCCACAGGGGACTCAGAGAGTACAGAAAAGCAAATTGGACCAGCCAGGGATTGAACCCAGGACCTCCTGCCTATATATGGTGGTGCTCTCACCAACTGAGCTACTAGCCCTTGGATATCAACACTAGATTGCACAATGTTGTCTAACAAAGCCCAGACTTTGACCTTGACAATTCCAACAACAAATAGCAGAGACAACATAAAACAAACCTAAATTGCTGTATAAGTGATGACCCTAGGCTTGACAGTCTTCATCCAGAAAATTGAAGCAATATGGCATTGTATCAATTTATTGGTTGTCCCTTTCTTCCTTGCATTACCAGAGGCAGTAGGTATGTTATTGTCCATAGTACAGACAGAGGAATGAAAAGTGGATATTAATTTGAACACCTGAATTCTGAATCAGATTTTATGGTCACTACTAGGAATGACAAGGGAATAAACCTTTAAATAAAAGAGTTGATTTGAACAACCCATCTCCAACATCATCAGGGTTGGAGGCATGGTAAACATTATAGAGAAATACAGGCCAGGAGTTGACTGTAGTAAGAAAATTAGGGTCACATTTGCAAACTTTCTTTCTAACACTAAGGGACATATCAAATATCCAGTATGAATTGACTGGATTTATGCACACTTACATGACACAATTCCAATCATATTCAATTGGACACAAGAGCTTCCCTGTAATATTGTGATGTAGGCTTTGTTCACCTTTAGTATTAAAATCAACAGGCAGATCCATTGGATAAAACAATAACAACAGCCACTTGACAATGGCGTGTTTGAGATTTCCCACAATATGCATCTGCACCCTTTTGAAGCTACAGCCATGACTACTATCAAAAGCTTGGAAATAATGAAATCAATATAGCTACTTCTCTGCAAATACTGTCTAGTGCCTGTGGCTCAGTCTCCATAATCTTTTGACTAATCCAAGGTAGGGACTCGGCAAGTTCTTGAATCCTCTATCAAGATAGTACTCTCTGTAAAAAAAACTGTGGCTATTATTTGAATTAAGAGGAAGGATGATAAGATGACAAGAGTTTACTTTAAACTTTGATTAGCATTGATGGAAGCATCTCCAAGTGCACTTTAATGATCATATTTGTCAATCAAGTCAGAAATGCTGTTGAACATAGTGACAAAACCGGATAAACCCGGTCTCTGGCGAAGCAGCCATTGTTCTCCATGGAGCATAGCCACCACTCCATGGAGTAACCATTGTTCTCCTAGGAGTCATGATACTGTAGTGAGTAGCACCTCCGACTATAAGTAGTAGGGGGTTTAGTATAGGAATACCTCAGTCGTTTCTATAGCCTCTCGGGCAGCGGCTGAGTTTCACTTAGTTTTATTAGGTTATGAGCCCTGGTGCGCAAAAGCTATGCAGGAAATAATTCTTATTTGAAACGGCAACCTCGGAACCATGACCACAGCACGCGATACATCCGCATGTCCAGTTCTCACTGGACCCAACAATTTTCAGATATGAAAACTCCGGATCATCTCAAAGCTACGTCAGGAAAAATTTCTCCGGGTTGTTACTGGAGAGGAGCTTAAGCCCTCACCAGGAAAACCTACCTCCTCTGAGGATCCTGAAATCACCTGGATACTTAAGGATGAGAAGGCACGTGGAATCATCCAGGACCACATCTCTGATGCCCTCCTAATGAGGACTGGAGACCTCACCAGCTCCAAGGAGTTATTTGATAAACTTGTCTCACTCCATCAAACGTCCAACATTGCCTCGGCCTTCTATTCATTCCAGCAACTCACCAAATTGTCCTAGGATGGGACATCACCTATCCAGGACCACATTGCAAAAATCCGGACAATTGATTCACACCTCTCCAGAATGAAACTAGGAGTTGATACCAAACTCATGGCTTTCGCTCTTCTCCAATCTCTCCCATGCACTCCTGAATGGCAAATATTTCAGTCATCAGTAATCAACACGATTGAAGAAAATAAACTTACCTTTGATGCAGTTGAGATCCGGATCACTGCAGAAGTTGCACGACAGTCAGGGAAGGCCCCTGGAGGTTCCAAATCAGCACTCAAATCCGAGGAGAAATGGTGTAACTTCCACAAAGCCAAATCACACAACACCTCAGAGTGTCGGACACTTCAGTCAGCTGAAAAAGGTCAAAGGAAGAAGGGAAAGGAAAGAAACAAGGATAAAGGAAAAGAGAAGGAAAAGGCAAATACAGCGGAGCAATCATCTGGATCTGACTCCGAGGAGGAACAGAGTCATATTGCATTGGAACATGTACATATTTCCAAGCCCCTTGCTAAACGCATTCAAGCTTACCTTGTGTCAGAACCCGATAAGACCAAAACAACAATTATTATTGACTCCGGAGCAACATCCCACATGGTCCCTCACCACTCCTGGTTTGAGCCAGGAACATACCATGTTCTGCATCCTCTGAGGACAATTAGTTTTGGGGATGAATCCTCTGTAAATGCCATTGGCATTGGAACAGTAATCCTACAAGCAACTGTTGGCAAAAAGGACTACAATATTGCACTGTCAAATGTCTTACTTGTGCCAAACTTCACGTTAGCACTCATCTCTGTCCACAAATTGTCCAAAACAGGGATATCAACACTTTTTCCAGCAGGGTCAAATGCTTGTGAAGTTCGGAAAAAGGAGGAACTTATCCTCACTGCGTTACACAAGCGAGGACTTTATCACATCCAAGCAAAACCCAAAATCAACCCGGAGTCAGCTTTTGCAGCAGTAGATGTAAATTTATTGCACAGGAGAATGGGACACATTGGAATGGACTGCTTGCAACGAATGGTTACAAAAAGACAGCTCCAGGACATAGACACCCTTACCGGAACCCCGGAGTTTTGTGAACCTTGTGCTTTAGGAAAGATGAAGAAATTACCTTTCAAGTCCACTGGAGAAAACCAAGCCAAGCGCCCCATACAAATTATGCACATGGATGTTGGAGGACCAATCAGGCCAACTTCCAGCGGAGGTTTTCGGTGCTGGGTTATCGTTGTGGGTGGTTTTTCCAGGTTTCCATGGGTGTATTTCCTGGGACATGAAAGTGAGGCACTGGAATGATACAAGCAATGGAAAGAAGATGTCCAAACATTCTTTCAGACTCATTTGGGAGAAGAAAACTTCACTCCACTGTACACAGAATTCCTCTGGAGCAATGGGGGAGGAGAATATACTGGCGATGCATTCAAAAATCAACTCTGAGGAGATGGTGTCATCCAAGAAACTACAGCTGCAGATGCTCCGGAACAAAATGGCATTGCAGAATGCATGAATTAGACATTGGCTACATTAGCAACCACTATGCTCCATGATTTCAAGCTCCCAAAGTCATTTCGGGTAGATGCCATGCAAACAGCTGCATATATTACAGCACACAGCCCAGCATCAGGACCCCATGGAAAGACCCCATATGAAATACTGTTTAAAAGGAGAGTTGATCCAACTTTATTTTGCCCTTTCAGATGCCAAGCATATGCCTTGATTCTGAAAGACAAAAGGCAAGGGAAGTTTTACTCCAAGGGGCGCAAAGCCATAATGATTGGCTACACACATGGAAAGCAAGCCTACAAACTCCTAGACACTGAAAAACGGACTGTGTTTTCCAGTTGGCATGTCATATTCAATGAATCCGGAAAGGTACAAAAGGATGACACTGCTCCCTGGAACACAGACACTAGCACAGATCAGTGGGAGGGACTCATTCCAGAGAATGCTCACTATCCAGACCAAAAAACATTGGAGGAGGATGATCCTGACCCTCAGATCCGAGATCCAAATGAATTGCAAATGGAACCACATCTCCAAGGAGTTATTCCACAAGCAATGGAATCATATCAGCATGAAGATGTTCCGAGAGCAGTGGGGCAATACCTCCGTGGAGACGTTCCGAGAGCAGTGGGAGCACCTGATCAGCTAAGACACCCTCCACAACAGTCTCTACAACCAAGACCTGAACACTGGCCATCTTCAGAACAGAAAGCCAAAGTATAGTTACAGTCAGTGGGAGGACAGCCCCTCAACATACAGCCAGCTGATGTGGAAAAAGTCCGAATACAGCTAGACAGCCTGTCCATTGGATCAGCTTCTGGAAGGCATACAACACCTCCAAGGAGTCATCCAACACCTCCAAGGAGTGATTTAACACCTTCAGGAGTGAGTGGGGCAACAAATACACAAATGTGTCTACTCCCTGGAGTACCTGCACAAGTTCCTAAAAGAGCAGTCATGCCTGCTGAAGTCCTAGGAGTACGCAGAAGCAGTCGCCAGACCCGTCCTGCAGACAAAAACCAAGATTATCAAAGGACTCTAGACGAGGAACAGTCTTGAAAAGAGCAGCATGACAACTCCATGGAGAAATCTAACACTCCTGAGGTTCATGAAGAAACATCTGATACAGAGGAGACATTCTTTGCTGGAATAGCAAGTACCGGTCCATCTAACACAGACCTTCCAAGGACACTAAAGGAAGCCTTATCACGTCCGGATGGAGAATTATGGAAGTCTGCCTTGGAGGAGGAACTCCTAAGTCTCAATACTAATGCAGTATATGACACTGTTCCACTTCCGAAGGGAGTAAAACCCATCACATCAAAACCTGTGTTCCGGATCAAGTTTGATCAAAACGGAAACATTGAGAGATACAAACTCCAGATTGTTGCATGAGGTTTTACTCAAAGGGAGGGGATTGATTACCAGGAGGTTTTTGCTCCGGTTGCAAACTTAGAGTCAATCCTTATTATTCTAGCCCTGGCAGCAAAGTACAACCTAGAACTTGATCAAATGGATGTATCCACAGCTTATCTCAATGGAGAACTTGAAGAAGAACTGTATATGCTTCCTCCAGGGGGTGTTCCTATCCAACCTGGATACTGCTGGAGATTGAAGAAATCCATCTATGGGTTAAAACAAGCTGGTCGTACATGGAACAAAACTTTTGATCGCAAGCTCCAGGAGCTCGGTTTCACAAGACTAAATGCAGAAACATGTCTCTATGTATTCCGTGACAACAAACAAATATGCTTTGTTGTTGTCTATGTAGATGACCTCCTCCTAGGAGCTTCATCCCAAAAATTCATGGATATCACAAAAGCCAAACTCGAATCCATATTCAAAATGCAAGACC
The DNA here is from genome assembly GCF_000218685.1 of Serpula lacrymans var. lacrymans S7.9. Lineage (NCBI taxonomy): Eukaryota > Fungi > Basidiomycota > Agaricomycetes > Boletales > Serpulaceae > Serpula > Serpula lacrymans. The sequence continues at coordinate 229,809 of NW_006763292.1, read as the reverse complement.
TTGGAGAAGCAAAATACATGCTCGGAATAGAAATCCAACGTGATCGTTCAAACAAAACAATATCCCTATTGCAACGCCAATACATTGACAGAGTCCTGGAGCGTACTAGAATGAAGGACTGCAAACCAGTATGGACACCAATGGCCCATGGATCAAAACTCCTTGCAAATGCTCCAGAGGAAGATATTGTGCAACACAAGATGCATATTGAAGGGCGTCAAGTGTCATACCTCTCAATTGTAGGCTCCCTCATGTATGCCATGCTCAGAACCTGCCCAGACATTGCCTACGTTGTTGGAATACTAAGCAGGCATAGCTCAGCTCCAAGGAGCCATTACTGGGAAGCTGCAAAATGTGTCCTCCGATATCTGAAAGCAACCAGGGACATGGAACTACAATATGATGGCACAGATGTCTTCATGGACATGGATTTCTATGGATATTCGGATGCAGATTGGTCTGGAGACCCAGACACGTCTTGATTAACATCAGGGTTTGTCTTTATCACCATCCAAGGAGCAATCTCCTGGACAAGCAAAAGACAAAGCATGGTAGCTTTATCCTCCACGGAGTCAGAGTACATTGGATTGAGCAATGCTGGACAACACCTTGCATGGCTTCGGACATTCTTCGAAGAAATTGGACATGCTCAAAATGGACCTACAACATTGCACTGTGACAATCAAGCAGCTATCATTCTTACACGAGATCCACAGTTTCGTGCTCGCACAAAACACATTGAACGGAAATATCATTTTATGCAAGATGACTTAGTATCAAAGGGAGAGGCAGTAATCAGATACGTTCCTACAGGAGATATGGTTGCAAACATTCTCACTAAACCCCTCACTCATGAAAAACACTGGAAATTCTCTAAAGCTATGGGACTATGGTTGCACTCGAGTGGGAGTGACAAAACCGGATAAACCCGGTCTCTGGCGAAGCAGCCATTGTTCTCCATGGAGCATAGCCACCACTCCATGGAGTAACCATTGTTCTCCTAGGAGTCATGATACTGTAGTGAGTAGCACCTCCGACTATAAGTAGTAGGGGGTTTAGTATAGGAATACCTCAGTCGTTTCTATAGCCTCTCGGGCAGCGGCTGAGGTATGTTACATTACATTTATTAGAGATCACCTTAAACTAACATCTATTGTAGTTTCACTTAGTTTTATTACATAGATACTATAAGAAGGAAGTACCAGTGAGCACTTCTGACATCCACTGATAAAGACTGATTAGTAATAGAGTTTGAATCTGAGTATATTAGTCAGGAGAAAAGTACCAATGGATATTCCTGAGCTGGAAAATGGTGCAAGTAAAGATGCACTTGATTCTGTGTTTTCCCCAAAATTCTGATCCATTCCAGAGACTATATTATTCCTATCAAAGCCACTTGCTCTGGCCATTGAGAGAATCAGTTCTCAGGAGCAACATAACTAGAAAAGCCACTTCCACAGTTAATATAGTAAGCATTTAATTTGGAATGCTGAAGACAAACCTAATATATAGATAAGGCAAAACACCATGTACCAGAAGGGAGGAAGGATGAGGGACATATGCTACAGAGTACAAACTTGAACTTGAGAGGTCACATGCCATTGCCATCATTTACACATCAAGGTTGGACTTACATTGCTAAAGCTGCAATGTACAACACAACCTACAGTGCCAAAATGAGTCTGTCTGACATGTATCCAGACATCAAGATACATCCCATCAAGTATCCTTCCATTGGCATTCTATTGATCTCGATGGATCATGAGAGGCTCAACTTGGATTATTATGACCAGTACTGCAAGCTCCTTTGTAGACAAGGTATTATATATATTGACAACTTCACTATCATAACAGGAATGAGTATATATCTTTTGATGAAGACTAGCCTTGTGAGAGTTCAAAACATATTCTGAGAGGTGATGGAGATGCTGCATAAAATACACAAGTGGTGTGCAGAGGAAATGGTGTTATTACAAATATGCTTACTAGCACTGACCATCTCCAAAAGCTCCTGTTGAGTCTGAAGTGGACAATTTGGACATATGTCAGCACCTTAGAAGCTTCCTTTTTGTTTCTTCAACGACCCAGGAATTATGTCATTCTTTGGGTCTGTATTTCCAGGATTATCTGTTTCCTGAAGTACAGACTGGTATAAAAGAGGCATGAGAAATAGGACACATGCAGTATGCAGTGTCATACATGAAAAATGTTTCATGTATGGACATGGCATTCCATGACATATTATACCCCGCAAAAAGTACCTCATCTTGAAGTACACATTCCAAAGTACTATGTCACAAAATTTTATATTTTGATGACCGCTAGTTTTGGAGATATGAGCCAATCAAGAATGCTTGTATCATGCTTACTGTCAGCCACTGGCAGCCACCCTGAAATCTGACCACATGGCTTACACATGGTCAGTTTCTGAAAAGGGAAAGTGAATTTCCCACAAAATAATCTGCCTTTTTCTCAATAACCACTTCACCAATCACTCCGGTTTTTGGGGAGTATGTAATACTTTCACGCCCTTATCTGTCTGGATACTTTTGGAGGGCTTCCAAATAAGAAATTCTCCAAAATTGTTGTTTTACTGTGGAGAAGGCTGAATTGGCATTTGTTTCTTATAAATAGAACACTGTGCCTGACTGAGTTATATTTTGCTCCACATTTTCAAATTGCTTTTCTTTTCTTAGTCTCAAAAAAACCACTCTAGAATCATCTAGATTCCCAATAGATGATTCTGGCCTTTTGAATTTCATTAGATATTTTGGTACTACCATTTGTAATTTCCAACTAGGAAGGTATAGCCAAAAAGTATATAAGGAGGCCAACTTTCCACCTAATAAAAATAAAAAAGCTTATCCTTACAAGCAGTCCCCACATAAGTGGACAACCCCTCAGAAGTCAACTAGCTTTCGCCTAGGAAGCATACAAGAGGTATTGCCCACCCTAGGAAGCCTAGTCATCAAGTCACGTCCGTCACAGATAACAGTAGTCCAAGTGTGATTACAGTCTGTGATTGTTTATTATTTGCCACAAGTAGCTCTAGTATTCTATAGTCCATCTCAAGCTTATATCAGTCATCTATTGATCTGGTGTAAGCTCATCTGCAGTCAGTCACTGAAGCATAGTGAAGTATTGCTTCACCCTTCTATCAACCATCAGTGTATCATAGCTTGTCATTTATCAAGTGTAGGACACTATTATCTTTATTCTATTAGTCTCTCAACAAGTGAGGACTATCATTGCCACACCTAGTGTTGGCTATATCTTGAAGCTAGTCAGTCATCCAGAGCACAAGGACTATTGACATACTCACAACAAAAGGGATAATTAACTTCCACCCCACGAACAAACTAGGTTATTACACATTGTCTAGCTTAGGTTGTAAACTTCCGGTAACCCTAGGATAAAGAAGCTTTGGTAGCTATCCCATATCAAACACTGTATCAACAAGACAGCGGTATCTCCCAATGAATATATCTGTGTCATGCCTTTTGTGCATAGCATAAACTACTTACTATGAAGTGTCATATACAGGCTGCCTATGCTAGGCTCTTTTGAGCCCTCCACCTTGAATCATCTGCATCTAGAGATTGTTATCAATAAAACAATATACATAGGATTTACTCTATATTCCAAAGGGGTGGGATCATAGGAGAGGCTAAGGAAGTTGGATCAAGTGAGGAAAGAGTAAAGAAAGAGCAGACAAAATAAGAGCAGGCCAGCCCAAAGCAGACAATTGAAAAAAAATCAGCCTGCAAATGATGTGAATCTTCATGTTTGTGTTGAGCAAACCTCCATGTCTGCAAAAGGATTTTTTGTGCCAATTCAACAATACAAAGATTTGCTGGTTAACAGAAGTATTTTTGAGTTGCTCCTTGCCCCCTAGTTCCTGTTCTGCTCATCTGGGGCTGGAAAAAGATACAGGAGGCCTATTAGTTACCGGCCAATCTAATTGACATGGTTTTTCCTTGACCTAAGCATCTATAAATAAAAGTTAGCTACTCCTTTAGCAAAATTAGATATATGCCTACCTAGATCCAGTTGTCATGCACATTTGGCGGTAAAAATGCACATTGCCATAATTGTGCATTTATCAGAGATCCCGTAAATGTTGTATAATCCAAGAGCACATCCTTGGCATTTATATCCCCAGTAAATAAATACCACTAAAGATTAGAATATTGTTAGCTTAAATATGTAGAAAATTAGCTCAATAGTTCATTACAAGGTCAGGCCTTGTAAGAAATTTATTTATTTATCTGATGTTTTTCCCTTGCTCTTTTACTTGCACAGACACAATATTAACATTTTTCTGGGCACGCATGTATGTGATGTACTGTTGATGATACTGTTGGTAATGTAGTACTAATTACCACCTACCCCATTGAATGTGTTCTTTACAATGGCATTATTGGCTGTGTCAAAAAATGCCGGTGAAAAATCAGGCTATGATGAGACACAGATTATATACTGACTATCCAGAGACCCTGGCACTTGCTATGGGCTAAAATGATAAGGTCAGTGTCAGCAGTGTTAGGTATCATGGGTTGGATCAATACTTACTGTGTTGAGTGCCTGTGCATCCTTAATACACTGTAACAACAGTGGGTACAGCTATAAGTTTGAGAGATTAGTGGGGCATTCAGTGAAAAATGCAAGAATAAGAATAACTTACGGAGTTACTGCAAATGCCAAGGCCAAGTCCCAGGGCGAACATCTTGTAGCCGCACAACATGAATGTGATAGGGCAAGTTGTGTTGAGCTGAATGAGATCCAAGAATATTCACAGATCATCAGGTTTGGGATTGACACCAGGTGTTAGCCACATGGGATATTTTCAAACATACCTTTTTCTTTGCACTGCAGTAATAACAAGGCAATTACATCATCACATGTACAAAGTGTACTCTACTATGATATTACAGAATAGCAACAATGTATTGATTTAAACAAACCAAAAACTAAGAAAAGCAGGAAATCAGATGAGAATCTAGTATAACTGCTAGATTCATACCTTATGCACCAGGACCAACCATAGCCAAATTTTGCATTTTTAACAAAATGTAATGTCCTAAAACACAGATACTCAATCAAGATCATATTTTCTGGCATAGAAGTTCCTGTGATCAAATATGTGTCAATCATACTGCAGTTATAATAGATGGCTCAAACAGTAGTGCTGCAAACCAGGTAATCCTTTTACATACAAAGTCAAAATGTCAGATCCATGGCTAATTCACTACCACAAAAATGAATTTACTCATCTGCATTATAGCACATCTTCATTTTGAGCATATGTTGATCTTAACATCTACTTGGGAGTTGTTCAGCTTTTGGTCATGGTCATAGTTGATGACCAAGGTGTGGCTGCACAAATGTTACCAATATGACTGACAAACATCACAATAGTACACACCCTTACCTAAGTTTTTGCTCTGAGGGCCACAAATGGCCGGTAGCTACTATATTTACAAAAATGCCAGGAATTTGGCTTGCAGAGTAGCTTCTGAGTTAAAAGACCTTAAATGGTAGAACCCCAGGCTACAAAACAAGTGACTATATTGCTTTATCAATAAAACACACTCTACATGGCTTTTAGGCTCAGAAAACAATACTGTAAGTTCATTGAACATTATTTTGGCGACATGGAGAATAAGTAAATATATATGTATAATAAAACCTGGTAGGTACTTTTATTATAAGTCAGACCAGACTCTACACAGGCTATCTTAATGAATACTGCGGACTTACTTGCTGGCAGCAACCACACTTGAAGTTCATACTCCTGTTAGCCAGGCTCGGCTTGGACAAACCACCACAAGGGTTGAACATTGTTGTATATGGACAGTGAGTTGTAGAACTATTCCCTAGTGCATTTGCATATCCAACCACCAGCACAAACCACCAGCCCACCCAGTTAAGAGATTTTGGACCACAGTGTGAACCAGGAGCTGTATGCAGACTTAGAGCAGACAATTGATTATTATAAGTTTTGGTTTTGCTATCTAAACCCGTACTTGAACTCTAGATCCAATGACACTTACCAGATATGCACAAAGCGGGATATCCTGGAATTTTTGACGCATTGCTTCTGTTGTATGCTAGTGCACTCAACAGTAAGACAAGTATGAGCAAGATCTTCTTTGATTTTACTATATTTCTTAGCTTCCTTACAATTCAATATGGATTTGTGTGTGTTGGCCAAATTCTGTGACGGATACTATACTTGACCTGTCACATAAGCAAGAATTCAGTGGTGAGACCATCTTCTGACCTTATGCTCACCACCATATCCTGATTCTGATCTTAGGCATTGAAATTCTACTACCCTCATGGTAAAATGATTGCCACACAAAAAACAAAGGAAATCAATTGAAGAGTAACTATGTTAAGGTCATTCCTTGTTGTTCTCAGTCAAGTCCCAGGCATAACCTCAACACTGCAAGGCTCTGACAAAGGCACTGTTTTAACATGGACAGACAATGACCAACTCTATAGTCATGGTCTTAGCCTAAGTACAGAGCCATTAATCAAAACTGAACCAGAATTTTTTGTTGATAATCATGGTGTTTGCTAGAGTCCCAACTCTGCTTCAATATCCCCATTTCTCCTTTTTAACCGCCCTCTCACCCCTTTAACAGATATCTCAAGTTAAGATGGTGACCCCCCTAATGGCCTCCTGTCAGTAGTGAAAGAACCCAACACAATTCATGTAGAACCAAAGCCAGTACTGCATAATCAGGCTACACCATTGACAGTCCCCTCTGGCTTAGGGGTTAAGCACATGATGGACCTTGATGACTATGCTCCATTTGCTTTCATTGCATGCATGTCCAAGAATGAATTCATCAGGGCTTTAAAGGACACTAGGTAAGATGTATTAAAAGCCTGGTATATTTCTGATGACTTGGTCCCATAAAAAAAATATGTGAGAAGTCTGCAGAAGGCATTTTAGGGAATTCTATAGACATGTTTCATGATGGTTTGTATTCTCATTTGTCAGTAGTTCCTTACTAATAAGCACTAATTTTGGTTCAACTTGCAGTAGTACATGGTAATAGCAAATATGAGGTACAATAGTTCCACCTTGCCACTGCTTTGTACTTAACACATTTTTAGTGTTTACAACATCATTTTAAGAGTTTCCCTTGCTAGTTTTGAGGTAAGCTCAAAAGCTACCTCAATTTTGTTGCTCACTATCTTGATCTACTGTGGCCAATACTAAGGCATCTTGGATTAAATCAGAAGCTGAAAGCTACACCTCAAGGATGTTTGCTTGGGGAGATTCCATGAACAAGAACGCAGTATGCATGAGTTCTCTAGTGACTTAGTCAAAATCAGTGTCAATTTCTTAATATTCACCCAATACCAATCTGCTACTCGCCAGTTGATATATTCTCCACAGGGACAAAAGAGAATTCCCACATCTGCTTTAGCTATGTGCATTGCTTGTGTATGCACTTTTGTTTGATATTTAAACAATCACAAACACTAATCATCATTGTTCTTTTTAGGTGGAGTATGAAATCTGCTCCTGGGTCAAAAGCTTTTGCTTGCATTCTAAATTCTCCAAGCACATGCTTGGAGTCTACTATAAAGCCGCCTTACAACTCCTGCAAAAAATAAAAGGGGATGCAGTCAAAAAGACTACATTAAAACAAATACGCAAGATTATATGGAGGAAGGGGATGTGAGTTGGGCTCTCTTGCTGAGTGTATAGCAAGCACTGAATTTTTTCTCTTCAAGCCAACACCTCAATGCCATTCAGCTAAACCTGCCCAAAACAGATACTGAATAGTCACTACTATGAAATTAGAATTACTATAATATGTACAGATTCAGATGCTAAATTTCAATGCTAGTTGTGCATGGACTTCCTTGATTTCCTTGATGATGAGGCTTGTTTTGGATACCTCAAACCAAAACCATAGCCATCCAATATGAGAGCTTCAGCCGTGGCCTGTAAGGAAACTCATCATGACAACACTTGAATCATTAAAGTGATACTGATTATTTCTGAATTATCTTCAACCTGAATGTTGTACTATGGTATTTTTTCAATTTAACACTTTGCCAGTACTACAAACCATGACCTCAACTCTGACTCTGCCTGCCTTGTCACATTTTAACTTCCTAGGAAACTCTCCAAAGCCTCATGTCCCACATAGATCAGCACATTTTTGTATATGTAGCACTCCCAGGTCTGCAGACAACAACAGTATTTTAACTGTCCTTCCACAAATTCCAATGAAGGATGATCTGGCAGCCATACAATAAATCATTGTAAGTCCACATTTTTATGCATTGTCTATTTATATGCTTACTTCCATTTTTTTTTGTGTTTTAGCTCCAGCTTCCTCATAATACCAAAGGGATTCAAGATGAAAAAAACGACTAGAAAATTGGTGTTTCTAAATTGCAAATATCAAAAACATTAATTGAGATCATAACTATAACTGGACACACCGTAATCAGGAGGTTATCCTTGTCAAATGGCTTGTAGGACTTAGGTTTCCTGGATAAAGGGTCTGAGAGGGGGGATCTATTTATATTTAAAGCTCAGGAGGTTCCTCTTGATGAGGAGTGGTGTTTGCATCCAGCTGTTCAAGTCTATTTGCTGGAGTCTGCTGTAACATGATCAAACTGTGGGCTACAAACAGGCAAATTGAAAGCAAAAATATATTATAGAAAACATATTATATGGCCTACTATATAAGCATCCACTAGCTTGGATGCTGCTGATGCAACAAGGCCCTGTGACTCCTGGGCCTCTGGATATGTAGGGAGAAGTAAACAATACTTTGTGGGCTTGAGGAGAGCTTAAGGTATTGGCAGATTTGGGACTCTGAAAAGTTGAAGTCCAACACCAATTTTGACTTGCATCTCTTCAGTGCCATTAATACCATTTGTAATGTATAATTAGTGCAATTTTATTTATTTATTTATAGAGTGAGTGAATTAGAACAAAAGGTAAATTGTTTTCATCAGTAATGACATAAATCATGACAAAGCCGAAATGACCTATCTCTGACTATTACCAATCAAGTGTTGTTAATGCTATTGGCTCAGAGGTAAGTAATGACTTATCTGCAGTAGAAGGCACAATAATCACACTATAAGATGTTGACCAATCACATATATATCTCAAGTCATGTGCATAAACACGTGCCATTCCTTCTCAAACATTCCATAAGTGTGCACCTATTTGGTCATGTGCCATAATGTGGGGTCACTGATTGCTTAAGTATTGATACTCGGCCTTATTTGCTGGATGTGGTTAAGTGTTACAATTGACATACCAGCACCTACTTATGCTTCGCTTTTTGTACTTTTTACTTTTACTTTTTCCAAGTCACATGACCAGTCATGTGACACATCATCTGACCAGTGTCTAGGCTCACCATGTGACTGGTCACATGCTAAACATCGGACTTAAAACTTTATTTACAACTGTACAGTACCTCATGTATTTTAGTATATATACAGGAGCAATACATGGGGAAGGACTCAGCGAGTCCTCCTATTGTCTACCAACAACTAACTCGGTCGCACCTTGAGGGGAAATCCCTCCTTCTCTTTACTCTTTTGAGTGTTGTTTTCATTGTGCTCTAGTGCCCCAAGACTATGTCTTGTTGGTGTTGTCACATTAACATCAGGAAAACATGATTTTTCTATAATTAGATATAATTGGAACTTTTACCAATTATAGCAACTATAGCAAAATGTGCATTATATTGATTTATATTGATTTATAGTGACCTATAGTGATCTATACATGTCATAAAAATGATATTTTATCCACTACTAATACTACCAGATTGTTTGGTATGCAAACTTGCTAGTCCAATTGTTAAGTAAAAATGTGGAACATATGTCTAGTACATTTTCTGTATGCCAAGTTTCTGGCTGAGTTAGCCAGCTTGCATTTTTTCTTAAAGCCAAATCTGAACCAGTCTCCTACCCACCCTCTATTTCGAGAGAGGAGGGATTTATCCTAGTGCTTTGACGTTGAGATGATATACAAAAATAAAATAAAAATAAAACACATCACATGACTCGAAAATTTGAACGTCCCTCGCTCTCTCTCCATAATGGCTGGAACATAACATCAGTAAACAATGGTTTGCCACAGTGACGGTGATGGGGATGATGACAGTGGACTCCCAATAAAATACTTTTTCTTAAGTAATACAAATCAATATTCATCAGGAAAAATGGGGAGCTCTATAGCACTATAAGTACTCATAAAGATGTTATAGTGGTCAAACCTGTTATAGAACCTCTGCCATCTATAGAGCCTCATATAGCTCTATAAATGCTCTTATAGATGTTGGAAATTGTTGTGTGGCTGATTGAAAAAAATTAACACAGACAGGATTTGAACTCTCAACCTGCTAGTCAGCTCTTGGGTGACTAAGCAACCTACAGCTACACATCACATTTATCCACTACACAATGAGAGCTTATAAAATGTATTATACAGGTGTTATATATTGACCTTTTATGGACTTAGATTATTGTTTTACTCATTGTCACTACTTATATTTGGATAAATCATTATTTTTATTTTGTGAGTATCAGGGATACAAACTACTATTTCACTACTACAGGCTACATAATTAATTAATACTGTATGATTTATTAGCCCTTTTAAGCACGTTGAACTATATTATAACTATGATCTTTACAGCTATAGGAGCTATGTAGGCTGCTATAGGCTATAAGAGCCTTTATAGTTCCTTGCCTATAATAATATACTTGACTCCAAACACTTCTAGATTAATCCAGAGTTTAAGGGAATTATAGATATTTCTCCCGTTGGTTAAAATTTTGCCTACTACTGTGCTATAAGAGCTATGGTTGCACTGATAGTACTATAGTTTCTATGAATGTGTTTATATATATAGGTGGTGGCTATATAGCACTATATAGCAAAAGGGTTTTTCCTGATGTTGATGAATCTGTCATCCTGTCTAGGTTGTGGCACAACTGAGAATGCAAGCAGAGTTACTTCACCACAGGGATACCATGGATGAGTTTCAGTAGGGGTACCCCTACTGCCATAGTTGTTGCCCCATGTGTAATCGGGGTGTGAAGGCTGCCAACAGTTGGGTACTGGATTGTCCGACAATATTTGAGTTCTGTCACCACATGAAAGTCCCCCTTCTGTCAGGTGACCTCCCCCCTCGAATCTTGGAGAGTCACATGGATTTATATCTGCAAGGCTGTCAAACATGATTTTTGAAAAATGAGCCAGCTGCTGCCTAGCGAGTGAACAAAAATGAGCAAAGTATAGACCACAAGTTGGCTGGATTCGTGTATGAAACACAACTCCCAGTCAATATATGATGCTAATATTGTTTATTGATTGGAATACCGCCAGCACCCGCGCCATTTGTTTCAAAAATCTTGCATATTTTGCAAACGTCTAGCTGCAAACCATGCCGTAATCACGTGATGTTTTATACTTTGCACTAAAGGTTGAGACATGCGCTGGACATTCTGACAGAAACTGATAGACAGCAACTTATATTAAAATATCATCAGTAGTCTAGGCGCAAAGGAATGAACACAATGTGGGCGAGAGCATACCCAGTGTCCAAAGTTGTTGAGGACACAATCTGTCATTTGTCATGAGTTATTAGGCATTCACAACCAAGGTTCCAAGTATCCTAGCAATGCGTAGTCACCAACAATTATCCAACATTATATACATTGAAACTTACCCAGACGTCTCTTCCAAGGCCATTGAGCAACCTATTAATTTGGACAGAGGCTCTCCTGCATTTCAGAAACAAACCATAGAGGGGTGAGAGATGTACAATGGTAGAAATGTACACAAAATTAGATGGAGACTCAATAGTATGACAAGTGAGCAGCATACTATGCCGCTTCACTCTATGCTTCACCCACACACGAAGGTATTTCTTGCCAACCATCTGCCAACTCACAGAACATGTCATTGCAGAACTAAAACTTTGACGTCCGGTTTTCCACCTTAAACTATAATGATAGTCTAGGCATGCTACAAGCCTCAAGCGCCTACCTGCTTTGTATTAATATTGAGGTAGAGAGTGAAGACAATGACTGACCACATTTCTACTCGTTTTGCAAACCAAGTAGTACCTGCAATACAGAAGCCCGCACAATGCACCCTATATAATACATTACAGTGGTTAGCTTACAATTTGCTCGCAAGACACGACTCACACAACTCAGAAGGAATGACCAGAGCTTGAGACTTCCTGATTAGGAATGTCTATTTGCCTCTGAGCAAGTTGCCACACGTCTGGGGAGGTCACAGTCCAGAGATTCCCGAGTCCAAGTCGAGACTGTGACTGTGCAGTATAGAAAATGACAACTTGAAAACACCCCTACCACTGAAGAACATTAAGCTAGTGATACAAGATTAAAATATGAGTCTGAGTAAAATATTATAAGTTGGCATTATAACATTGAATACTTCATATACTGGAGCTGGGGATAACAGGAGCATATTGGTCCAACTTCACCTCAAAAAACCTGACCTCTGACATGATTTTCTCTATGAGATCAAACCCCTGGAGAAATATATCTTTAAGTTGGCTGAGGTCACCATCTTCACTGGTATACAGTGCATGCAAGACAAACTTTTATTGCTGGAGGATGCTGCGCCCAACCTTAGTATGGTTCTCGCATTCCTCAAGATAGCTGTCCAGCTTGTCCTGGCCCTTTTCACTAGCTAGCTGCAACCTTTCATGAAACACTTTATCCCATGTGTTCTCCGGCCCCCACTATTTTTGCCAGCCCATGATCCCAACTCGCACAAGACAAAATGGCAGTGGTGATGCCACACTATTTTCATCAAAATACGCAGGAGTGCCGGAGTCAGACATTGTTTATGGTTGCGGACCAGGTGAGGGGACAACTGCAGATCCTACGGTATTGCTTGACTCACAGGTGGCCACAGCTAGTAGCCTCCTCCTGCAAGAAATGATGGTCAGGGATCTAGTACGTAGAAGGTGATGCTATTACTTTTCACGGTTCCTGTAGTATTGGTTAGTGTGAGCTAGATTTATACAGATAGAAAAAATAAGACATTACTTTGCTGAGCAAATACGAGCTTTTTTGTTTTGCCTAGCATGAACACTTTTGAATCACACTATGTCAGAGTCAGAAATCCAAAAATTGATGGAAAGACTTACCCAGGTTTTGCAAGCCAACGCTGCATTGCAGACCCTTGCTTGACATTACAACAAGTTTCACCAGACTGAGTGGGAGCCATCTGATAAGCATGATGAACTTCAAGACAAACAAGTGCCAGTGTCAAGTGTGCACATGGTATTGCTATACCCCAGTTTGGCAATATATAGTAAACTCACATTTGCTGTAACCTTCGTGTGTTTGCTATGTACGATGTAGTACCGTTAAGAATCTATGCTGAAGGCTGATGTGGCAGAATTATACAACAAGTTGTGAATAAAATGAAAATAATATGCAAACAGAAGAATTGTGATGTAGGGTGATAGGTGGGGGTAATAGCAACATGGATGTCAAGCGCAGTGTAATAACGCGCCACATCACTAACTCGAACTTAGAAGCCATAGTAAGGCTGAGCGCTGAGCAGCGGGTCATAATTACAAAAAGTACGCCAACATATAGCTCACTGAAATCCATCATATTGCATATGTATATACACAATGGTTGTTTTCTACGTCATAGTATCTGGCCTCTGGTCTACTTTGAGAATCGAAGAG
>NW_006763292.1:117886-215964 GCF_000218685.1 Serpula lacrymans var. lacrymans S7.9 | reverse complement strand
AATGTACGGTGTATGATGATAGTGCTTCTTGAAATGTTTCATATGTTTATGAATATTGCCTGAGATGCCCAAGAATCTGCAATGCAACATCATGCCTGCAATTAAAGGTATTGTTAGCTAATAACATGATTCCAACTTGAAAGACTCACCATGTATAAAATATTTCTACCTCCTGGCCCACAGAGATAACAAAATAACCTTCAACTTTGAGCCTGGCATGGACAGAGCGGGAAGTTGAGGCAAAGACATGGGAGTAAATTACGGGTGAGAAGAGGATGGCGGACAGGGTGAGGGTGGTGGAGGAGGGTGTAACGAGAGACAAGATGACAGGGCTGATGATGCCCCGCTTTCCCTCAAAGACACCCCGCATTGCTGCTTGCGCCATATGCTCTATAATGAGCCTGATTTTGCAGAGGTTGAGTCCCTTCTCGAGGTAACTTGCAGGGCACAAGGATTCCAGGTCGTATTTCTCCCCAAGTTCCACTGTGAGCTGAATTTTACCGAGCAATGCTGGGGTCACATAAAATGCACCTACTGTCAATTCCCACCATTGAATTCCGAGGCCAATTTAGAGCACAATGTCATTGCCGCGCTTGATGCTGTCCCACTGTGCACAATGCACCAGTAAGTCATAAACTTGTGGTGTCACGAGAACAGTAAATTACAGCTTTTTTAATCTACATTCACGCAGGTTTGCTACTCAATCACTGTGCTTTATGGACGCTTACAGAAAAGGTCTTGATGGCAAGCAGGCAATGTGGGCCAAGAGATATTGAGGACACCAAACTTTACCCATGGGTATCATGGGAGAACTTGCAGCAGCAGGCCTCTGAAGTGACTTCTTGACATACTAATACACTTTACTAATCCATTCAGTCCTTTTAAACAGTCATATAGCATTTTGTTTACAGCTTGTTGTACCCTAATGATATTTTTCTTTGTAGATTGTACCTACTCCCATGCTTAATGTACTTAGTGCACACTTATCCTCCCGGATAACCTAACTATCACACAAATGTCACAGCACCACATAGTGGTCACATTTGCATGAGTCCTATCTTAGACAAAGTATCTGCTTTTCCCACACAAAGAAGTTAAGCAGAGAGGAGTGCATGAAGGAGTGAGTAAACCCAAAAAGGGAAGGCAGGTGTTTGGCAATAAGGCATATGGTATTCCTAGTTTCAGATATGGATTTTGATTTTAGTTTAGGGGCAAAGACAATACTGTCCCCCGGCAAATTAAGGACAAGCAAAATCAAGATACCCGAACGGTTATCTACCCCCGGTACCTATGTAAACCAGACTGGTAGATAAGATAAGGTTTAGATCTAATCAGATGACCGCAGATCAAGAACAAGCATTAAAAAACGTCCGGCAAATAAGGCTGAGTATCAATACTTTAGCGCCCGGCAACCCTGGACCATGGTAGGTAACAAAATAGGCACACACTTATGGAATGTTTGAGAAGGAATGTCACGTAATTATGTACGTGCCTTGAGATATATATGCAATTGGTCAACACCTTAGGGCGTGATTATGGTGCCTTCTACTGCGGATGAGTCATTGCTTACCTCCAGCCAATAGCATTAACCACACTTGATTGGTCATGTTCAGAGATAGGTCTTTGAAATTCTATAGTGAGCTTTCAGCTTTGTAATTAATTTACATCATTGCTGATGAAAGAAATATATTTTTTCATTTAATCACTCACTCCAAAAAATTGTACTAATCATACACTACAAAACGGTATTAATGGCACTGAAAAGACGCATGTCAAAATTGGTGTTGTCCCTCATTCTCAAGGGACTTAAGCGCCTCAACAGCCAACACAAGTATTTTTTACTTCTCCCCTTAAGGTAGGACCAAGTTAGTTGTGGGTAAGCAACAGGAGGACTTGCTAAGGAGTTTCCTTGATCTATTGGGGCTTATATACTACTGCAAGGCATATTTTATATGTGTACTAAATAGTTGCTAAGGGTGGTGGCTAATAATATCATACCGATGATGTCATAGGGTGCAGCCCTTGTGACCAGCCCTACCATGTGAGAGAGTTGTAACTATATAAAAAATAGAGGCAATTTAGCATAAGAAAGTGAAGGATGAACAGTGTTTGAAATAAAAGGAAAGTGCCACACAACACAAGTATCTGAAAATGATGAATAAGGTTGTAAGTTCAAGCATTGTGTATTGTAACAAAATCTAGACAAATACACCACCTAGTGGGCCTGTCTTCATTTTATGTCCCAGACTATCATAAAATACTCCAAATCTTTAAGATTGGTTCAGATTTCAAATTAGTGCCCAGCGCCTCCTAAGTAGTGCCACCAGTGCTCTACTGCTCTGATTGTTACAACCAAAGTTTTTATACTTTGGCGCTCATAATGACAAGCAAAGAGGATAGATAGAGAAGTGGGTAAACCCCTTAGAGGAGGACCAAGTTAGTTGTGGGTAAACAACAGGAGGGCTCACTGAGGAGTCTCCTAGATTTATTGAGGTTTATATACTAATACAGAGTGTTTGTACTTATGTACTGTACAGTTGATGAAAGCAGTGGCTGACAATGTCATAGGGTGCAGCCCGTGTAACCAGCTCCACTGTGTGAGAGACTTGTATCTAAAAATAAAGAAAAGCAATGCGGTGCAGGAAAGTGAAAGTCTGAATAAACACTGCGGGCTTTGGCTTATTTAAGCCCAGCTTATATGCTGAAAACATTCAATTTTAGCTTTCTCTAGCCAACCAGAACCCAGAGCTCCCATGTTTTTAGGATATAAGCTGGGCTTAAATAAGCTAATGCCTGCAGTGAGAAGGAAAATGCCGCAAGGCACTATTGCTTGAAAACTATGAGAAAGAAAGTTACAACAGAGAGTGAAGGTCCAAAGTCTAAAATTGTGTATTGTAACACTAATGATGGCCAGCATTTTTTGTCATAAATTTGATAGTTGTGCTCTGTAGTCAAAAGACTATGCAATAAGTAGGCACAAGGCCTCCAAATATTGTCAGGGCATTTAATGGACAGAACAGCCCTAGTAGCAAAGTCAGAAAAGTTGGTTTCTAGCCGGAACTCTTTGTGTAATTCTGGAAATACTAATATGGGAGCCATTGTAAATGCTTTTTTAAGCCTGTCAAAAGCTTCTTATTCCTTGGGGTCCTAATGCCACAGAATGTCCTTTTTAGTGAGATTGTTTAATGGTTTTATGATTTTTACAAAATTTTTAAACCCCCAGTAGAAGTGCCTAAACCAAAAAAGGCCCTAACTCCTTTAATGTGAGTAGGTTCTGGCCGATCCAAAATAACTTGAACTTTCTCAGGGTCTATTCTGGCCAATTATCATATTGAGGAAGTTTACTTCCTTCACTTAAAAATCAGATTTCTTGGGTTTAATGAACAGGTCACATTCCTGTAGATATTGAAGGACTTCTTGCACAATCTTGTCATGCTCAGTCTCATTGTTTGAGTTTGTAAATATTAACAAATTGGCAATGCAAACAACAACACAGTTTTCCATATCTGCAAAGATTTCATTTATTATGCTCTGGAAGGTCACTGGTAAATTGGTCAACCCAAAAAACATGATAATTGTTTTGAAAGATCCACGGTGACATGTGAACACGGCCTTTCAAGCATCTTATTCTTTAATGCATACACTGTTGTAACCCTATGTGAGATCTATCTTTGTTAAGATCTTGGTGCTAGCTAATTTGCATATCCACTGTCTTTGGCTGACAGTCCATAATCATATGCTACTTACCATCTATTTTAGAGATTATGTGTGTCTTTCTTGGTTTGAAGGTGTCTTTCACATCTATAGCATGGTCCCAAGGTTTAGTGTACTGTGCCGTGGGCAAGGTTTTCCACACCAATGTCTAAACAGATCACTTTTTGGAATAAATATGTACACATCAACATATACTTTGGGATTTCTATAGGACATGGCTCTGACACAGAAGAAAGAGTATAAAAAAAAACATGTTTTCCTACTTTATTATTTTCTATATTTTTATTTTCTATATTTTTATTTGTTTCATTACCAGAGTCAAGCACCCTAGTATTTGTCTTGCCAGGGCTACACTCTTGGGGTGACACTGGTGCAGCAAAAATATCATACATAGAACAGTTACATTGATGCTTACATGTACATTGTACAGATAAAATAGAAAATCTATTGACAGAGTTGGGAGCCACCCCATATCATTTATTGCTTGTGCAATACCCCAAATCAGGAGCCACCTTGTTGTAGTTTACTTCACTATTCTGTGGAGCAAAGGTACCCAAGTTACCTAAGCTCAAGATTATTTTCCTTAAGCCTTCATTTTAGTGACCTGCTGGTTGTAGAAGAAAGCCTAGATTTTATCATACCAACAATCAGCCAATGTATTGAGCTGATAATCTGGCTGTTCATTTTCTAATCAGCACACCTGGTGCCACATGTTGTTGCTGTGTTGGGCGGCCTGCACTCCATTTTTACAGTCTCGGGACATATGTCCCTCTTGGCCACAACTGCAACAGTTCCCCTTGAATCTGCAAATCTGTCCTCCCTGGTGTGAGGAATCATATTTTTTAATTAAATTCCCACTATGTTTTGGCTGTCTCAAATATTCCCAGTTACTCCTCTTACATTCTATTGTGCTTACAACATGCGAGGCTCTTCTCTCGTTCACAAAAAGGTATTCTAAAATCATAGCTCTGATTGAGAGCTGTGCACAGGAATACTTTGGTGAGAGATTAATTTGCAATATGGACTGTGACTCAACACCTTCCCATGGGGTTACTGACCCAGCCAATTGCATATCCCTTACTAAGGACCTTTCCCACACAATTAATAGTTATAATAAACCATACCATTTTTTTCTCTTTCTTTATTGGTTAGTCATCTGGTCAGGCCACTTTCTTATTTTTTCCCTCTTTTTTATTCACTATATAAGGAGTAGATACTTGATGTATTATTTCCTTAGTTTAATATTAGTTTGGATTTGCACCTATACTGATACTGTTCTACTTCAATACTCAGCTTCACTGTCTTGCCCTTCAAGAACTTGACCTGACAGTTGTTGTGGTTATATAGCTTCATATTCATTGCCTGATATCTGGACCATGTTAATATCCACAGGGGTCCCCCACCCTGGTTGTAGCCTAAACAGATTAAACCTGTGAATATAATTTTGATTTAGTTTGGTTTCCCTGAACATTTGGATAATGAAGGTTAAAAATAGTATACACAAGTATCAGGTTGATCATATACCCATTGAGGTTAATAACATGGGGCTATGAGCCCTCATCTTGCACTGTAGGATCTAGGATAGTGTCAGGCATATCTTTCTAAGTAGGGTCTCCAGAAGGAAGATCCTCCAGTACAATCCTCCTATTATTGCCCTCATGCCCCTCAGAAGCTACACATTTGTTGTTATAAACTGTTATGTTATATTGCTGGACTTTACTTATTCTTCATTAATAGCTTACCTACTGCTACTTACCCATATTCTCCCACATACATACACTCATTCCAACACTACCTGTTACTACTTGTTCAACACAAAAGCCTACCATAAAACAGGCACTATATATACAGTATATGCCTGTATTGTAGTTATTATCTCTCAATACAATTGTACACTTCAACAGTGTAACTTGGTATTCATCAGATAAAACTCCTTACTCAGAATACATCTTAAACCCACTCACAAGTGGACTTATCAAAACACTTCATACATCTGAAACCCAGCTATAAGCAAACCAGTCCTTTGTTACCAGGTTTGCACATTCTAAGTTTAATATTTGTTGTTTGCAGTGAATTCACTGTAGTTTGCAAAAATGAGTCTGGAAGCAGGATTGCGGAGTAAGTCAGCTTGGATGTACTGATGTGATAACCAGAATTGTAAATGAAAAGACTCTAAAGGAATGTGTAAGTATAGGATTGGCTATAATAATGATGCTTACTGTACCTCAGCCTTTTTGGTAAATAACTGAGGTGTCTAAGGTAGGATGAGTGTGCTTTTCTGTATCCCAATTAGGAAACTTATATAATGTATCAAAATGTTGGAATAGTTGAATGAAAGTGACTACAAGAATGGAGAATCTATTGTAATGTATATAATATGCCAACACACCCCCTTAAACTAAACTGAACTTACTCCCATCATTTTAACAAAATATTCCAGTTTTGGTCAAGCCAGTGGTTTTGTGAGGCAATCTGCAGGCATTTTCAGTGGGACAGTAGAATATTTGAATAGCTTTGTTTTCTACAGTTTGGCAAATGAACTGAAAGCAAATATTGATGCGTTTCGCTAAGGAGTCTCCCTTGATCTATTGGGGTTTATATACATCTACAGAATATTTGTACATGTGTACTGGTCCTCAAGTGGTATACATTCTCTTTGTTAGCTCTATAGTACCACAGTTGTTGCTGTGCAGTGGGCCTGGTGGTTGCAGTGATTTATTGGTGACTTCGGCCCATATATTTGTGAGCCAGATTGCCTCTTTGTTGTATGTATCAGTGCAATGTATTTGGCCTATATCGTTGATAGAGTAACTATTGGCTGGGTTTTGCTATTCCAAGACACAGCACTATCGTCTATGTGGAAAATATAGCCAGGTATAGGCCGGAGAGTTATTTGGATCAGGTAGGTCATGTGGATCGTCACAACTGCATTATTTAATGTTATAAACTCTATGATAGTTTGAGCAGAGCTAGAAAGTAGTGGGTGCCTCCTAGCTTGTGTTTTCCTTTGAAGCCACAATATAGGCAACACTCATGCTTTCCATTGTGTCCTACCGGGCCGTTTAGATCCATTCCCGGGCCATCTGCAGTTGCAAGTGCAAGGAAAGGCCTTGAGGTAAATATGTGGCCTTGAAATGCATCTTACATGCAAAGGCCTTGTTTTTGAGAGAGTTGTAGCTATTTAATGACATCAACAATATCATGCTCTAAGGGACTGTAAAGATAAATCTAAAAATACTACTACAGACTATTTGTACTATACAGTTGCTAATTATGGTGGCTGATGATGTCATAGGGTGTAGCCCTTATAACCAGCTCCACCACGTGAGAGAGTTGTAGCTATCAATAAAAGAGACAATGTAGTGCAAGGAAGCGAAAGTATAATAGGAGTTGTGAAAACAAAGGACAGTGCTGCATGGCACAAGTGTCTATAAAAAAATGAAAGTTCAACTTCCAGGCTTGAGTTCCAGAGGTAGTAGTTAAATTTTTGGGCATAGGTTGAAAAAGGGAATTAAAAAGATTTGAATCCATGCCTCTAAGCTTCCTAGGAGCCAATTTATTCTTGGAATAGAATTCACGAACAGCATCACAGGAATTGTCAAGATAAGCTTCTGGTTCCCACATTCTGTCCTCATCTCCATAGCCTTTCCAGAGGACTAGGAATTCTAATACTCCATGCTTCAAGCATGCATCCACTACCTGTTCAACTTCAAACTCTTCTTCACCTTCCTGGGTGACTACAACCGGTCCTGACCGGTCTACATGGTGTCTTGGCAGTGGCCCTTTGTAGGGTTTCACACAGCTAATATTGACCGTAGGTACTATCCTCATTCATTTTGGGAGTTCTAGTTCCACTGGGTTGGGTTTGACTTCCTTAACCTCGTAAAGCCCAATCTGCTTTTTGGTCAGTTTTCTAGATGGCCAATCTTCTAATTTTAAGTGGTTGGGATCTAACCAGACCAGGTTGCCAACCTTGTAGTCAGGGGCTTAAGCATCTTTGCTCTGCCCTGTTTTACATCTGTCCATAGCCAACAACTGTTTGATATTGTAAGAGAACTGGGCTATCATTAGCCACTTGGCCCAATCTGTCTGTGTATCATTAATAAATATCCGAAGATACTGTTTCAATTCCTGATTGAGTCTCTCTGTTTGTCCATCTGTTTGTGGATGGAACACTGTTGATAACTTGGGTTTGATGCCCAGTATCCGGCAATGTCTTTTTGTAAATTTGCTAGCGAATTGAGTTACCCTATCAGAAATTACCATTTCTGGAAACCCATGGATAGACCATACAAAATCTATAAATAATTCTGTTGTACCAGCAGCTGTAATAGTTTTATTTGTGGGTATGAATATGACTTCTTCAGAGAATCAATCCACAACCACCATCACTGAATCAAACCCATTTGACTCGGGGAGGTCTGTTGTGAAGTCAAGCAATATTTGCTGCCAGGGACCAGCTGGTATCAGGTCCGGCATAAGTTTACTGGCTAGCGGTTGATGAAAAATCTTTAGCCATAGCACAGCAAAGACAGAATTTTATGTATTCCTGTATGTCTTTGACCAGGCCAGGCCACATGTGATTTCTGGAGATCAACTCCATAGTTTGTTGCTACCCAGGGTGCCCAGCCACTGGTGTATCATGATGTATGTCTATTGCCTTGATCCTTGCAGACTCAGGCACATAGACTTTGTCGTTATAATGAAAGACCTGTTGGCATATTATGGATATTACTACAGATGCTCCATCCTTTCATTCATTTTCATTGAACTGATCCAACATTTTGATACATTATATAACTTTCCTAATTAGGATACAGAAAAGCGAACTCATCCTACTATAGACACCTCAGTCATTTACCAGCAAAAAAGATATCCAGCGGCTACAAAGCTTGGGAACACCTGCTCTATATTTATGGTTTTGCTCCTCCATTGTTGTACAATATCTTGCTTTTCATCTACTGGCCCAGCTTCTGCAAGTAAGTTCACACTGTCCAACTGATGCACCAGCATAAAAGCAAATTACAAAATATCTTAGAAGAAAGCTTCTGAGGTTATTTGTGCAGGTCCAGCTATCTGTCCATCCCTATAAACCATGGAACACACTATTGGCAAATTGGGACAGGAAATCCAGCAACATTCAAATCCATATGCCAACTTATCTCAGAGGGCCATCATCTATGTGCAAGTCAATGCTCTGAAAGCAATTATTCCTAATCTTGAGCCTGAAGAGCACTTACCTCAAGGTTCCCACAAGATGTTACGATAACACAATTTTTGGACCTTTCCTTCATTTTCATTCTCCACTTTAACCTTGTATACTTTAGCTTTCACACATGGTGCCACGTGGCACTTCCCCTTTTGTTCAAACTCCTCTTTCTCGCACCGCGTTGCCTTCTTCTTATTTTTAGATACAACTCTCGCACGCAGTGGAGCTGGTCATGCGGGCTAGGCCCCATGACATCATCAGCCACTGACTTTATCAACTGTACAGTACATAAGTACAAACACTCTGTATTAGTATATATACCCCAATAGATCCAGGAGACTCCTCAGCGAGTCCTCCTGTTGTTAACCAACAAACTCTCTGCAGCCTAAGGGGTAACCACTCCCCATTCACTACCTTTATAGTGTGTTCCTGTGTGCGCCAGAGTAACTAACTCTTGGTTGTTACACAAGATTGATGACCACTATATACTCTTTTGCAAGCAAGACCATCTGAATGAATTTTTCAACTGTGTGAGGCAGAATCAATTAATGCACATTCTCAAGCACATCAGTCATCCTTTCAGTAGGATTGGTTGTATTATAGAGGTATTGTTTTTGCTTTGGTAGGATTTTTTCTAATTCACTCTCTTTTTCATTCTCTTTCAGTATGATTTGTTTGCTTTTTGTGCAACCCATTTACTTTCCATATAATTCTTTGTATCTCAGTTTCTTTTGCATTGTTTTTCAGTGTGATTCAGTGTATTTGTTTGTAATTCAATTTTTTTAATAATTCAACGAGAAAGGTTTTAAACATTATTTCTATAATTCAATAATTAAGAAATCAAATGGATTGATATCAATTCATATCCTATGTCCATTTTACTATCATTGTAAAAATATAGCTATGAATGAGAGTTGAGAGAAATCCTGAGAAACGGTAAAATTAAGAATCCCACCTAGACTCACCAAGATACGATTAGGTTTGATTTGGTAGGAACATTGCTGTTTCTGACTGGGAGTCAGGCTTGGCTGGCCGAGCGGAAAACCCCTCTCGAACCCCCTTTAGCACTTTAGCTTAGATAATTGTCAATTTCAACGAATAACTTACTTAAATACCTGGTAATTTTCACTTGATGCGGTGAGTGTTTATTCGCAAAAGAAAAAGGTGCATTCCTGGTTGATTTTTACCCTGCTGGGGGGGGCGCAGTGCTAGAGACTAGAGGCAGTTCAGTTGTGACTTGACTCCGCTGCACTCTGCACTTCGCTACGGTCGGCGTAAGACGGAGATAACATGCTCCGGGTGCTTCCGAAATCCTTTTTGATGCGAACTTTTTTCCATTCCTCTCATCCACTCGTTCTATTCACCCAACACTTACTTTCCTCCCCCTTTACAAAATGGCCGATTCCAAGAGGGTCAAGTCACCGCAGGATTTCATGAGTTAGTCGAGATGTAGTTTTCATTCGTTTTCAGTTTTCAATATTTTATCCAGTTGATTTCCTCATGGGCGGTGTCTCAGCTGTAAGTTTGCTTTCTGAATTATGACTTTGTTTTCATGTTTTCGTTTCTAGGCTGTGGCCAAAACTTCTGCCGCGCCTATAGAACGGATCAAGCTCCTGGTTCAGAACCAGGACGAGATGGTAGGTCAATAGCATGATGCCAAACACTGAAATTCAAATGACTGCGCGACTTAGATTAAACAAGGGCGTCTGGCCACACCATACAAGGGTATTGCTGATGCCTTTGCTCGCACCTACAAGGATGAGGGCATGGTATCGTTGTGGCGAGGTAACACAGCTAACGTGATCAGATACTTTCCTACTCAGGCTCTTAATTTCGCCTTCAGTAAGCGAAGTTAAACAGTCTTTCGTGACCCTTTTTTCACCTTTTCAAACAGAGGACTATTTCAAGTCATTGTTCGGGTTCAAGAAATCGGAAGGTTATTGGCGATGGTTTGCTGGCAACGTTGCATCTGGAGGAGCAGCGGGTGCTTCTTCTTTGCTTTTTGTTTATTCGCTCGATTATGCTCGTACTCGTCTTGCGAACGATGCCAAGTCTGCGAAAGGTGGAGGCGCCCGTCAGTTCAATGGCTTGGTGGATGTCTATAAGAAGACTCTAGCTTCTGATGGTATTGCTGGGCTTTACCGCGGCTTTGTCCCTTCCGTTGTTGGCATCGTTGTCTATCGTGGGCTTTATTTTGGTGTTTACGATTCATTAAGTGCGTTCCATAATTTCACACCATTCTCTCCTCATCTTATTATGTTGTAGAGCCTGTGGTTCTTGTTGGTGCGCTGGAAGGGTCCTTTTTGGCGTCGTTCGCTCTTGGTTGGGGTGTTACTATTGGAGCTGGACTAGCGTCATATCCTTTGGATACCATCCGGTACGTGCCAATTTGAGAATAGTTTTGTAATGCTTAGATTTTTTCCTGTCGCAGTCGACGTATGATGATGACATCAGGTGCTGGTGTTCATTACAAATCTATGTTTGACGCAGGTGCCCAGATAGTAGCTAAAGAGGGCACAAAATCTCTCTTCAAAGGTGCAGGCGCTAATATTCTCCGTGGTGTCGCCGGCGCTGGGGTTCTCTCGCTATATGACAAGCTTCAGCAGGTGATGTTTGGCAAGGTTTACTCCGGAGGTTCGTCGTACCTGAGTTGTTTGATGCCCTTCTTAGCCAACATTTGATTTGTTTCAAAAGGATCTGGATAAACACCAGCTGAAGGTAGGGATGGGTGATGTGTGCCATGTTAATATAGACTCGCCTTCTACTAGTTTTAGTGCACCCTGCTGTAGTGAATTTGGTTAGACCGAGCTTTTGCTTTTGTTTTGTGTGCAATTGGTATATGTTGAGAATATAATCATTGGCATGCAGAGTAATGGCCAAAATCTTGCACTGCAAATGACATTTACTTGCTAGATATAGAATTTACCTTGAAACTGACACCCCCCGACCTTGGTCATGAGGTAGGCTACATCGGTTGGCACCCTGTCAACCGTTGCTCAGGCTTTTCGGCCTTACAAGCCTTAAAGCCTATACACGTGATCGGACGCGTCGCGTACAATGAATCAACAAAATGATCAATGTGGACATTACAACGACTGTACATGTAGAAATGTAGCTAGCAAATATTGTGAATAAAACATCTTACCACTTCCTGTTGTGAATGTCTCGGATCCGTACCAGAAATGAAGATCCCACAGTAATGAAAGAGTTTATTTTTGATACACCGGATGGCAGGGAACTCGCTCGAAGAATTTTGAAACCGCTACTGCCCTTCGAGCCTCATGATTATATCGTGGATGGAGTTTGTAGATCATTGGATGGCCAGGATTTGATGGCCCTCATACCAACGGGTGGAGGCAAAACAGGATACATATTTATGTACATGCTAATCATGTCCGCCCTTGCCAATAATCCAGCTTTGTGCCAGCCTAAGAAAATTGTACCAAAAGACCCAGCTATGGTGGCCGTTTTTCCAACCAACGGCCTAGAGGAGGAGATGGTGAGTGACCAGGTTTTGCTTAAATGACATAACTTACCTCATGTTGCCTATAGGAACTTGAATTCAAAAAATATGCCATAGCCATCAACTCACATACCTTACGAGAAGCGCGAAAGCAAGGCAAGGACCTGTGGAAGATTGTCAGCGAGCAGGTGTCACTGATACTACTGTCGCCCGAACAACTCAGCTCAAAGCCATTTGAGCGGCTACTCTATCATCCTATGTTCCGGACACGAGTATGTGCACTGGCCATAGACGAGATTCATCTCCTGGACACCTGGGGAAATGATTTTCGTCAGGTCTTCCAACAAATTGGATATATGGCCTCACATTTTCCATCCCGGGTTGTCATGATTGCCCTGACAGCAACACTGCCCACTGGCCCACCAATGCAGCAGGTCTGCAATTTTCTAGGGCTCAAACCAGGCTGGTTTCATTTAGTACATAGATCAAATATCCGTCCCGATTTGCGGATTGTGATTCGAGAACTCACCCATGGGATAGGGAACCACTCATTCCCAGACCTTCTCTGGATCCTTGACAGCCGCCGCAAAACAATGATCTTCTGTGAAACAATCAACATTAGTTTCCGTGTGCACACATACCTGTGGAATAATGCATCCTTGGCAGCCAATTGTGACCGGAAAATCCGTATCCGCATGTATAACTTGCTCAACTCACCGCTGTACAATGCTGAGACCCGGCGTCTCTTTCACGAGGATCCAAGGGCCCAAATTATCACTGCCACTGACTCCATCTGTGTTGGTTTTGATCCCCCTGATGTAGCTGACATTGTGGTCCTGGGAGCGGGAGCTCAGACACCTGCGACTATCCTGCAAAAGCAAGGCAGAGCTGGACGTCAGAAAAACAGAGTGAAAGACCTGCAAGGGATCTTGTATGTTACCCGATCAGAAATGGTAGCCGCCAACTTGGCCAACAGTGGAGACAGTGCGGCTACCATCAAGAACCAACTTAACGTCCACACAGCCAAGTTCATTATGGCTCCCTGCAAAGTTATTGAGCAAGACAACCTTTTCAGTAATCCTTCCTCCGACGTACCATGTCTCTGTTCTACATGCAAGAAGACACCACAGATCACCAAGACTTCCCAGTGCAACTGCTCAGGGTGTTCCCCCGACACACCTCCTCTTCTACCTGCTGTGA
Organism: Serpula lacrymans var. lacrymans S7.9; assembly: GCF_000218685.1. Lineage (NCBI taxonomy): Eukaryota > Fungi > Basidiomycota > Agaricomycetes > Boletales > Serpulaceae > Serpula > Serpula lacrymans. The sequence continues at coordinate 202,378 of NW_006763292.1, read as the reverse complement.
TCAAGAAACTAGTCACACGATCAGATCGACTTACCACAAACATGTGTCAGCAATACTCTGATTGGCTCATTGGGACACGCAACAAGGTCTGGAAGGCTGTTGACCTCGACACCACCGACATCTTCCCACCGGCCTCGTTTCTCCCTGATCGAACCATCAAGGAGGTTCTCGACCACCTCCACGAGCTCCAATCAGCCGCTGACCTTCTAGTCTTGGCTGGAACCAACAACCTCCTTGTGCCTCATATCAATCTTCTGTGGCAATCTGTTGCTGACATTAAGAGACAGATAAGTCAATTGCGCGCTCAAAAAACAAGGCAAAAATGTAACGATAATGGCGATGAACTGGCAGGAGAGTCTGATGAGAGTATGGCTGCATGTATGGGTGTCATCAGGGCTGGGTTAGCAGAGAGTTGCAGGTGCGTGCCTTCAAGCCTACACCTCCGATCTTACCTGATTGACTATGCAGCAGCACCCCCGGCTACCAACTTGAACAGGAGAGTGCTGTCTGTAGGCCAGAAAGCTCCACAAATATGTAAGTGGTCTTGTCTTGGCCTCCTTGCTCATACTGAATTACTCCCCCTTTAGATCCCTTGAGTGGCAAACACCACTATTGGCCTCAAACTTCAAGTCAGTACAATCACATGCTATGAAACGTAAATGTGCTGCCACGGCGTCTGAGCAAACCATGCTGAAGCAGCATGGTGGTAAACATTTAATTGTACGTATATCTGGCCTCATGGTATGGCTGGTATTAGCGACTGATAACATTGACAGGCGAAAGAGAACATGCCCCCTGCTGTGAAGCGTTTGTGTTAAAGGCCCTGGTCGGTCCCCTCTCCCTCTGTTTCATCACTTTCACTGATTGCTTCCTCCTGGGCCATTTGGCACAATGCCTCTTGTTCCCCGCTTTCCAACTCATCATACTCAATTTGCAACTCGCCGTTTTCTATGTAACTGGTCCCATTTCTCCTTGGGCCTGTATCATACATTTCCTCAACACCATCTTTGTCATCCTCTTCAATCAGGTCCTCCATTTCCGATGGCGAAGAGAGTCCCCTTGTTGTCATGGTAGAATTGACCCATCTTGATAATGTACCTTGTAGTAGCTTGTTCAGTCCTCTTGTGAAGTCGTCCACGTCTTTGTCTCGTCCACTGTAGTGTCGGCCACTTCGGAAAAGATGGATCTTGTGCTCCTGGTACGTCTGTAACAGCCTCTTTACTTTGGGCTGATTATGCGGTTCAGCATGCTTGTTGCTGCGTCGTGCCAAAGAAAGCTCTGCCAGCATATCTTTTTTGATCCGGCTGAACTCCAGCACATTATGCGACACAATGTTTCGCATGAAATGACTGTCCCAAGGTACGTCGTTGTGGTCTCTGGACTCTTGTAGAGAGTTATTAAGATGTTCTTGTAACAGATCTCCAGCATAGAACGAACCAGCAGTCCCTTCAAGATTTACTAACCAGTTCTGCATGATTGCATTGCGTAGAGCATCACTGGATTCATATTTGAGACTACATATCATTTCTAGGAGATAAGTCGTGTACTTTGTATGCAATGACCCGGAAAACGTGAAAACCATCAACTAATCATGTGTAAGTCATCCGTTTATTTGTCTAGTGATCTTGTACTGACCTTCAGACATTCATATACCCGTCCAATATCCCCATCACTCACTGCATAGGCCATTTTGCGAGCTATGAGGCTGTCTCGCATCAAAAGAATGGATTGAGCAAGGCATTGATCACCTTCAAAAGGTGCGCCAGTCTCCACTTCTTTTTCTGTCTTCTTCTTACTTTTCTTAACCTTCACAGATACTCGCATTTCAACAATTCTCGTGTGGACTGTGTTTGGTACAGATCCAGGGTCCCATTGCAAACCAGTAGGTACTAAGTGAGGGTCGGCAGGATGTGGTTTTGTCATAGCATTATGATATGCCCACATGCTTGAATACTGACGATGCAGTTTTACAGCCATCTCCTCCAGGCTCGATAGACTTGGCAGAGAATCAGTTTTGTCAAGCTCTTAGAAGTATTTGAACAGGTTGTTGACATCAAAATGAATCCTGTTGACAGTAAGGATGCTTCCAGGGGCCCGTAAAATAGTCACCACATACCTCCAGCAGTCTAGAAGCCAAGTCTCGAGAACCAAGTTCGCCAGGTGGAAGCACGGATAGTAATCAACCTTTTTGAGGTTGATTGGAGCTTTACGACCAATCTGTGAAGCGCTGTGGCCTAACGTTGAGGGATCATTGCTGATGCCTTCCCCCCAGTGAGTCTCAAACAAACGGCTGAGATTTGTCCACTCCGTATGCCACAGCTCAAGGATGGGCTCTATTATATCAAGACGCTCGAAAGTGTTGCTGTGAAACTGTAAGTATCTCTTTAACTGAACCAATTTTTCATACATTTAATCCATCCCCGCCCACCAGGACCAATCTTTGTTTATAGAAGTCTGGGGTTTGATTGATTTGGGCCAGAAAATCCAGGAGGGCCTCCTTAAGCTCGGTCGTCCGAGTTTCATTAAAAGTGTTTGTAGCTAGTGGATGGGCCACTGTCGCTTTCAGGGAAAGTCTTTTTTTCAATGCTTTCGTACAAATAAGCTGGGACACTTCGGTTTTGTAATGAGCCAGTTCAGGAACATAGAAAACCAGAACCTGAAGCCAGTGGAGGGACATTATTGTCCGGTGGTGCGCTTGGTCTATCATGTCTTGTTTTCAGATATTCGCTTCAACTTGTCATCTATATCAAGGGCCATAGGACTAAAATTGTGGGCTTCTATTACAGTTCCGGCAGTCCCTGTTATCATAATATCTTCTCGTCCGATACGAGAGTTGCGTTGGTGGGTGTAACCCTGCACATTGTCCATCTGGATAATTGGCCACTGTATCTCGTCATTGCCCAGGTTGAAAAGGTACGTGGCTTTGTGGTCAGATAGCCGGTGTAGGAGTGAATATGTTGTACTATAGGCCATGGTATGTGCAATGCGTGAACCATGGGTGAACAGAGTCTTAGGGGCACCACAAGCAAAGTAGAGGATAGAATACTTGGCTGGCAGTATGCGAGTGTTCTCGGTATGCGAGAAATCTATACTTGATATAATATGCGCACAGATCTGCATATGTGTAAGTGTGTGCGCTTACTGTTATTTGTAGAAATGACTGACCGGTTCAGGGGGACAATATTTGCGGATTACACAGACTCCATTGCGAATACAGATCCTTGGGGAAGAAAGCGACAGGATGTAGTGCCATAGAAGAGGCTGGTGAGTCTTGAAGGCCTGCATGGCATTGGCTAATGTTGTCCTGCCTATTGCCGCCCATTGAGGTTCAGATGTTTGTTTTCCCACTGCAAGTCCTGTCTCAGGCTGCAACACTTTCTGCTGCTCCTTCCGGAGCTGTTTATCTACTATTTGGACAGCAAAGGAAGTCAAGGCAGGCCGGGCGGGCTTGATTTCAAGGTAAGGAGTCTCTGGTGAGTACATAGTGTTCGAGCTGATGTCTTGATTAAGTTTCGGACAACCATCAGGATGATCAAACTATAGTTGCAAGATATGGGCGGGTAAATGTGAGTTGCTGTTGATGATGAGAACTGTTGTTAGAAAACCACACACAAAAACAAACTAACACACAATCCTCCCAGATTCCACGGAACTTGTTTATGGGCTTTGCCTCCTAGAACAGTGGGTGCTCTGGTTGTTCGTGGGGTGGTATGTATGAGGATCCTTCAAAGTAAAACCCAGAGATGTATGGGTGTGGGTTTTAAGGAGGAGGGATAGTTGGAATATAGAAAGATAGGGGCTTTGTGGCGAGTGTAGACAGGCACTACCTTGCTAATTGTAGCACAAGGTAGGTTTGAGAACGACAATATAACAAGGTTCCCAGTGATAGCAGGCTTGTGATGCACAAACTATAGTGCTCAGAAGGACTCTAATCAAAAGGGATGACAATAACTTCAAAAGTGGGAAGTGATGATGACAGCAGTTGACAGTGGTAGCAGTGGGAAGTGTTGTGACCACACTGGATCACAAGCAGCAGAGTAGTGAACTTGAAAATAGAGAAGAAGTCTGGAATTGAGTTTTTGTTCTTTACAAGGTAAAATACAGGGGTTTATATAGTAAAAGAAAAGTAGGCTATGCACAGTATAGCTGTGCAAAAAGAATGAGAAAGAACATGAAGGAAGGAATGTACGCTGACAAATCCTGCATAGGTAGTACAGGATAAGGTTGTCAAAAAAAGGAAAAGAAAGGGATAGAACAATGAATGCTGTGAGTAATGTCACAGGTTTGTACAGCCATAAAGTAAAGTCCAATAGCAAAAAGAGAGCAGGAAAATCATGATGTCATGGGAAGATACAGGTAAAAAAAGGGCAAGGCAAAACACTATCAGTATCAACACAGTTCCTTTATTGGCAGTCAGGCATTCTAAAAAATATGTGTCCATAAAAATGATTCAAAAATCAAAAATAATCGCACTGTAAATGAATGTTCTACTGAAAAAAAAGAAACTGGAGCCACTGGTCCACCACCTAGTCCAAATCCGACAGTTCCATGGCCTCACCAATGGACTGGTTGTGTTGGACCACCTGGTCAAACAAGGGAGGGAGAGGAGTAGTCCCAATTTGGAACAAGTGAGTCCCAGGCAGCGTGTGGTAGGTGTAGCTGTAGCAAAGACGATGGACAAAAGATAAGTGTACCCAAGTGAATGGGACAGCAATGAACATGGGCAACGCAAGGGGATGAACCTTCTCCAGCTCAAAAACTACCCACCCACGCTCCAACCAGGCAAGATGAGCGACCAATATTTTGATAGTATATGATGGTAGATCGACATCATAAAGATGGACCTGTTGCCCTATTTGAACCAGCCGCCGGGGCTTTGCTGATATCAGCAGTGGCACATGGTAGTCAACGGATCGGCAACGGAAGCAGATAGGAAGTGGTGACATCAGAAATGGTGGGGGTGCAAATAAGATGAGGAGGAGGAGGGTGGAGGTGACGAAAAGGTGGATTAGAGTGGGGATCCAGAAACGACCATCAGGTGAGAATAAAAAGGAGAGGAAGGGGCCCATGGTGGGGCTAGGCAAAGGAAGGGAAGTGAAGGAAACAACAAAAACGAGGGCGCAATGCAATGTGTAGCCAGTGGCGACGCAAAAATTTGCCGAAATACCGAAATGCGGAAAGTACCAAATGGAAAAGCAAAGGTGAGCGTGACTGGATTGCTATTTCACGTGGCACTGTGCCTGTGTGGCGCAAAGGCGAGTTTTTTTGAATATTCGCTTCGTTATTGACACCTGTCCATGCTACCAATCAACTTTGGTGCATGACAATGCCAACATCTAAATGGATGTTTTTTTGGAAAAAATATGTGCGCATCAACACACACCTTGGGATTTTGGGAAGGGGTGACTCCAAAGAAGAAGAAGAAGTATCAAAAGCTACATATTTTTCTATTTTATTTTTACCAGAATTAAGCACCCTATTGTTTGTCTCGCCGGGGCTGCGCTCCAAAAGAGACGCTGGTGCAGCGGTGGTATTGTAAGTATTTTTAATATCAACTCCTTCATCATCTTGACCCACTGAATCAGCGCTCAAAGCATCTATATCATCAGGAGGGTCCAAGACAAATCCACAGTCACAACTTCTCATACAAGTACATACTTCAGATAACAAATTCAAGAATCTATTTACAAATTGGGGAGCCATCCCCTTCTTTCTATTACTGCTCGTGCAACACCCTGGAGCAGGGTCCACTTTGTTGTGGTTTACTTCATTGTTTTGGGGAGCAAAGGCACCCAAGTGACCTACACTCCAAATTCTTTTCCCTGGGCCTTCATTTCATTGACCTGTTGATCATAGAAGAAAGCCCGGATTTCGTCGTAAGAACGACCAGCCAAAGAATTGAGCCGATCATCCGGTTTTTCCGCTTCTCATTGGCGCGCCTGGCGCCCTTGGTTATTATTTTTTTGTTGAGCGGCCCGCGCTCTGTTTGTACAATCTCGGGCCATGTGCCCCTCCTGCCCACAGCTGAAGCAGGTGAATCTGCACTTTTGTCCACCCTGGACCGCGCCAATATCCATGGGAGTCCGGGTTTGCACAATGTGCAAGAGAGTATGAAGAGCAAGTCCTGATGTAACAACCAAGAGTTTGTTACTCTGGCACACAACTAGAACCAACTATAGAAAAGATGATGAGGGAGTGGTTACCATTTAGACTGCAACAAGTTAGTGAGGATACAACAGGAGGACTCGCTGAGGAGTCTCCTGGATCTATTGAGGTATATATACTACTACAGGTTGTTTGTACATGTTGTACTATACAGTTGATAAAGCAGTGGCTGATGATGTCAGGGGGCACAGCCCGTGTGACTAGCTCCACTGTGTGAGAGACTTGTAGCTAATATAAGAAGAAGGGCAGCACAGTGCGAGAAAGAGGAGTTTGAACAAAAGGGAAAGTGCCGCATGGCCCAATGTGAGAAAGCTACAATAAAAGGTTAAAGAGGAGAATGAAAATTATAAAGGTCCAAAAATGTGTTATCGTAACATTCTCCTTATTTCAATGTGGGACTTGGCTCCCATAAAAACTGGCTTATCATATAGTATAGTAGACACACATATGTATATACAATACAAAACATTGATAAAATTGGATATTGACCAGACCAGGGATTGAACCTGGAACCTGCTGGATACATGCCAGCTACTCTACCAATTGAGCTATATGGCCAAGGTTATATACAATATAGGATCTTAAACATGACATGCAACCACGGACGTCTTACATAGTATAGCTGCTGCATGCTGGGTTGGCTTACAAATCAGAGGTATTATCCTATGGAGTATTGGTATATTAGAGTATATTCTAACAAACATATTCCCTAAAAGCTTATTCTTAGAGTGAAGTGTCAGGTATTTCCAGATATGTGTACGATACATTCAAAGGTTGCAGAGATTTTGATATTGTCCTCCTCATCCTGTTCTTTGTCCTTAAGGTGTTCTTGAGTGTCAGCTGCCTGGGCCATTTCCCCATCAACTGAACAGCCAACACCTACAGCAACCATTGAGAAGATGTGCGTCAGAGCTATGCTAGTACTCTCTCCTGGTCCTGTTTTGATGCTCTTACCACGCAGGCACATTACAAACTGCCTGATCTCAAAATTGAGGCACCTGATTTCTTCATGGGCATGGCAAATCTTAAAATGCTTGTCCATCACAAGATGGCCAGCCGGAGTGGCCCATAGCCTGGATGATATATCCTGCCGCACATTGCAGAGGGGTTGTAGTGGTCCAGTGCTGTCTGAATAGTTGCTAATTGTGCTTGTAAGGCCTTGCCAATATGTTTGCATAGAGTGTAACCTAGAGGCCTTGTTAGAATATAATTAAACCCATTAATACACTACTTACCCGTCTGAGACCAGTTCATCTTTTTCAGTTCAAACATATGAGGTAAGACAAGCCCTTCCAGATGATCCAAGGCTCTCTGATATTTTTGCATGGCCACCAGTCTGCCAGCATTCAGCTATTTGTCTAGTGTTGTGTAACACAGAGCTTCACTTCTAATGCTTGTACAGCCTCCAATATCTTCTCATATTTCTCTTGTGCATGACAATGAGCTGTTTTTGCCTTTCATGTTGGATCTGCACTTGGTGTAGCTAGTGTTGTGGGAGTCTGTGAAGAGAACACATTAGTTGCTGCCGCCAGAGACTGTCTGTAAAAATGAGGATAAGAATGTAAGTTTTACAGGATAGCAGTTTTTCATACTTGCTGGTCTCTTCCATTGGCTCCTTGCATAAACTGTTTAGGCAAGTTTTTTCCTCCTGTAGCCAGCTCTAAAAAGTCCCTTCATCAACAATTTGAAGCTTTTGCATAGCTTTTGCAAGATTAATCAGTCCAGTAGCCAAGATGTTCAACACTTGCTTGTGGTTGTTGTATAAGAATGTAGCTATCAGTCAAAATAGATATTAGCTGAAGTCCATAGAGGAGTGTCACTTATATAAATTATAGTAGACTTCAAATGAGTCATTGTGCTCAAAATATGTGTTGTTGGCTTGTTTTTGGTGGAATATGCTGGCATACCACACAGATAATGCCAAGATGTTGGACTTGGAGAGTGCAAATTTGCATCCCTCTAAGTCCAGGCCTAAACCTTCAATGTATGTTGCTAAGTGATCCAGTTGACAGAGGTGTCTGTGAGTGTGTCCGTGGAATGCCCCTACTAAACATGTGTGGTTGAGTGTGTGGGCCCGTGGACCAAGAGGACTGTTCCAAAATATAGTCTTGAACTTGCAGTTAATGTCAAAGCCATCTGTGAGCCCTTCACCAAACACATCCGGCAGTTCTGCGGCCACAGCCAGAGGATACTTGGCTCTACATGAACAGAGTGGTAGCATTGAAATAGTCTAGTTAAGGTAAAAATTTACAGTTCCCCACTCTGCACCATATCCGCAACTACAAGGGAGATACTGTGGTGGCAAAGAGCCAAAAAGATACTAGTTTCATCAAATACACTACACATTTTCTTCACTATATTATCCTTCATGTTTTTCCAGTGTCTGGCACATGGATTATCTTCAGTGTTGTCCTGTAATTCATTCACATTAATATGAAAGCTAGATTATTCAGCTCATACAGCATTTGTAACAACCAAAGTTTTGATACTCTGGCGCACAACTCAAACAGGCAAGTGTGAGGGAAGTGGGAGTGGATAAACTCCTTAAGGCATGACCAAGTTAGTTGTGGGTAAACAACAGGAGTCATAGGGTGCAGCCTGTGTGACCCACTCCACTACATGAGAGATTTGTAGCTAAAAATAAGAAAAGCAGTGTAACGCCAGAAAGTGAAAGGACAAAGGGAAGTGCCGTGGGGCACACGTGTTTGATAATGATAAAGAAAGTTAAAGTGGAGAAAGAAAATTGTTAAGTCCAAAAATTGTGTATCACAAAAGCATTGAGTGTCTCCCAACATGTTCTGAAAAGCTTTGTGCACCCATCTGTCTACAAACTTGCTTGACAAGTAGTGATCACTGCAAATGTGCTGTGGGCTTGGGAGGTCTGATGAAGGTCCTGGTTTTTCACCTACATCATGTGGGGAGGGTGTCCCTCTGATTATTTTCTTGAGTGAGTCTTTAGTTTATATGTACATAGCAGACAGACATGCTTCAATCTTCACTTGGGCGAATCACATTGAAGATGATGTTGTACAAGTTCATTGACGCACTCTCAGACTTTGAGATAGAGGTTAAAAGCAATAGAAAGCTGTCTTGTGAGATACCTTTGATATTGAACCTGGAATAATGGTTAAACATGGTCATGCAACCTATACAGTTGAATTGAACAGACACCTACCCCTTGCAAATTGCTAAGAGTCTTCACCCAGGCCTTGATTGAGGAATGGGGATTTTGCAGATGTGCCACACAATACAGCTCCAGTGTGTTGATTGTAACATCCACAAATGGAGATATGGGTGAACAAGGCATGACGCCTTGACAAACATGAGCTGACACAATAAAAGCATTGCTAGAAATGATGTTGAGTTGAAATGTTTGGGTGTCTGTACAATAGTAACACAGAGTGCTGAAATGAATTCAGTCTCTTACCATTTACATCAACTGCCTTAACCTTGACAAATCCTGAACCTCCAGGTAAGTTGTTGCTGAGACTTGCCCTCTGCTCTACTAGAAATCCCCAAGCCCCTGCTTCCTTACAATGGTAAGTCCACTTTATGGAGGTGGCTGTAATTGTTGGTCTATGTGACAGACTTGATATTGAGGCTGGTGTGCCGGTGTGCAGGACCAGACTCCCAGTTTTCTGGGAGTCTTTACCTTTGTTATCCACTTTGAAGGATTCAACACACATTTTACCGTTGTATTTTAAGTAACTTATGCCAGATTTTGTTTACAACAGCTTTTCCCCAACACTCTACTAAGGTACTGCAATCTCAGTTTCTAAAATTTCAGGTGCGCCACACTCAAAATCATGTCCAACCACTGATAGTGCTGAGCAGAGCTCCAACTCGGCTTGTGTGACCTCTGTGATGTCCAAATAACCCCCCCATCTGAACCTGCGATGAACAGCAGTATAGTTGCAAATATAGTTGTTATAGTGATCATAGCTGCAATAGAAACCCCAACATTTATTAAGAAACAATGTGCTCTTATAGTACTCTTATAGTTGGCTATAGCCTCTTATAGCACTTATAGCATATGGCTGACTATATGAGCTATGAGAGAGCTTGTGGCTGATTTTAAAAAATAATCACACACACAAGGTTTGAACTCTCAACCTGTTGGTCCGCTTTTTTGCTGACCAATTAATCTACAGCCACATACCACACATTTATTCACTACACCACAAAGGCTTACAAAATATTATATATATGTGTAATATATTGACCTTTCATGGACTTGTCATTTTTTAACACATTGTCACAGCTTATACTTGGATAAAGCATTGCTATAAATATGTACTATGGTCTTAACAGCTATATAGGCTATTAGAGCTATAAAAGCCATTATAATGCCTTGGCTAGCTACATAATATTATACATGTGTGCTCAAACTTACAGTACTATGAGAGCTATAATAGCATAAATAGTATTGCCTCTGCTATATAGCCAAAGTGTTTTTCCTGATGCGCTGCCACCTGTGATCTTCTGTGCACAGCAGACAGGATAGGAAAAGAGGTCAGATCCCATTATTGCTACTGTATTAGTAAACTGACCTATTTCTGTGTTTGAGCTCAACAATTTAGCACTTTGTACAGGCTCATATGGGTGCTTCTTCCTCACCTGAGGACATATCAATAACTATGGCACTGCCACTTGATACAGGAGCAACAGCTCCCTCAATTTCTGGGAAGACATTATTGTCAGGGAGCCAGATGAGATTGCCCAGCTATTTGAGCAGCGGGGATGTTCTAGAAATCAAAGTCAGTGCATAATTCAGCAGTGGTGCCTCTTCACTGATTTGTTCATGTAAAAACTGCAGAGCGTGACAACCTCAAAAACTGTTGTTGTCAATGTATCTGAGCCTGCAAGATCGGCCTTTGTATGTTCTATCTTACATTGATGAAGTATGGTAATTGACTACTTAATCATAGGTAAGGTCTTAGGATAAACAGCAAAGATAGACTATCAGAATTATGACACAGAAATTGTTGCTTTGCATAGCGTCAAAGTTGTCCAGCTGGCCTGCAAACATCCCCTTTATCAATCTATCTATCATTGGGACAGTGGCAGAAATCCAGAAACCTCGTGGTGCATACCATGGAGAGACGGTACTTGTCATTTGGTCAAGCTGACATCATCACAGTTAAGAAGATACAAGGCCAAACTTGAAGCACGCCAGAATGCAGGTGAGGTGACTCGCAAGAAGAGGAAAAAACACTCTGATGGAGGTTTGTCACAAAAGCAACAACAGGTGTCCCAGCCTAACAAGGAGATTGGACAACATACCACAAATAGAAAGACAGTAAGTTGCAGGGCGCCAAAAGTAAGAGGTAATTGATTCATCAGAAGAAGACTTGGAAGGCGAGGAATAGGTGGTATAGCTGTGAGTATCATGTTTGCAGAATACACTGCCATTGCTGACTTAGGCCTTGCACATGCTATCCTCAGTAGTGTCTCATTATGGGTCCATGTCTATAAGTCCATGTATTATTGTTGACTACCTATGCATCTCAAGGCCTTTCCTTGCACTTGCAACTGCAGATGGCCTGGGATGTATCTAAATGGCCCAGTAGGACACAATAGAAAGCATGGGTGTTGCCTATATTGTGGCTTTAAAGGAAAACACAAGCTAGGAGGCACCCACTACTTTCTAGCTCTGCTCAAACTATCATGGAGTTTATAACATTGAATGATGCAGTCATGACGCCTGAACACAAATTGAACTATTTTTGGAAAAATCCCACAATATGAGGTGGTTTGGAGGTTCAATTCTGATTCAAACCAGAACCAGAACCACCTGAACCAGGTTCACTTGGTCCAGTTCTAGTTCGGTTTAGTTCACCCCTGAATCTACTTGGTTTGGTTTGGGGTTCAGAACAAAAGGCCTCTGAACCAAACCAAACTTTGACATCCTTACTGCCATCACTCCCTTAGCAGGTCCAACTGCCACAGCTGAATTTGAATTGCCCAGTGAAGAAGAATGGTGTTGCAGATTTTGCAAGTATCTGATTCCTATCTACAGGCCTACAAATTTACCGAAAAAAGATGACCTTATTAGAATTGAACTCAAAGTCTATGAACTGACTGATGTAGCGAACAAAATGAAAGACTTTGCAGTCAACCATTATTCTTATTGGATGGATAAAGATTTATTCTATAGGTTCCTCTTTCCAAGCCCCAAGCAACAAAAAAATGCAAGTAGCATGACATGTTTGCTTTATTTGACTAATATGATAGTCAGTGATCCCTCATGACTAGTCTCCTATAAGCAGACCATCGATCCGGAAGGGAGAAATTCTGGAAAAGAAGGTCTGCCGCGGTTGGCGAGGGTGCAACCGTTGCTCAGGCCTTTGGTCTCAAGCCATCGGCGATAACAGTTTTATGATGTACTTTACCTTAGTAATACAAACATGTGCTGAAAATTTTGATGTGGCGCTGCAATAAGATTATGAGATCAAGCCCCTATTGAGAGAATCTACTCTCATAACAAAATATGGCGGACAATGCTCATCATCTCGGTCGTACAATTTCAGTCCCTAATCTTTCTAGTATTCCTCCATTCCCTCAGACACCAACATCAACCCCTATCAGCTCAGCTTGTAGCCACTCCGAGTCTCAATCATTGCCCCTTTTCTTTCAATCAACTCCCCCCCTATTCTTTACTCAACCCAACACACCTACACCATCAAGGCCAATGCCTCGAGCTGGTTCCCAGCATAAAACAAATCAGCAGAAAATACAAGTCATTTTAGATGTAATTGATAAACAGGCTCACTGGACTTTTGCTCAAATTCTTGCATGAGGTTTTCCGCATGAAAGAAGATGATGGTGTTAAGATCTCTCGGAGCCGCCAATACGCTAGCGCAGTGAGTCGATTTCTAGGGGGCTGCAATGTCATGCACCAAAGTTGATTGGTAGCATGGACAGGTGTCAATAACGAAGCGAATATTCAAAAAAACTCGCCTTTGCGCCACACAGGCACAGTGCCACGTGAAATAGCAATCCAGTCACGCTCACCTTTGCTTTTCCATTTGGTACTTTCCGCATTTCGGTATTTCGGCAAATTTTTGCGTCGCCACTGGCTACACATTGCATTGCGCCCTCGTTTTTGTTGTTTCCTTCACTTCCCTTCCTTTGCCTAGCCCCACCATGGGCCCCTTCCTCTCCTTTTTATTCTCACCTGATGGTCGTTTCTGGATCCCCACTCTAATCCACCTTTTCGTCACCTCCACCCTCCTCCTCCTCATCTTATTTGCACCCCCACCATTTCTGATGTCACCACTTCCTATCTGCTTCCGTTGCCGATCCGTTGACTACCATGTGCCACTGCTGATATCAGCAAAGCCCCGGCGGCTGGTTCAAATAGGGCAACAGGTCCATCTTTATGATGTCGATCTACCATCATATACTATCAAAATATTGGTCGCTCATCTTGCCTGGTTGGAGCGTGGGTGGGTAGTTTTTGAGCTGGAGAAGGTTCATCCCCTTGCGTTGCCCATGTTCATTGCTGTCCCATTCACTTGGGTACACTTATCTTTTGTCCATCGTCTTTGCTACAGCTACACCTACCACACGCTGCCTGGGACTCACTTGTTCCAAATTGGGACTACTCCTCTCCCTCCCTTGTTTGACCAGGTGGTCCAACACAACCAGTCCATTGGTGAGGCCATGGAACTGTCGGATTTGGACTAGGTGGTGGACCAGTGGCTCCAGTTTCTTTTTTTTCAGTAGAACATTCATTTACAGTGCGATTATTTTTGATTTTTGAATCATTTTTATGGACACATATTTTTTAGAATGCCTGACTGCCAATAAAGGAACTGTGTTGATACTGATAGTGTTTTGCCTTGCCCTTTTTTTACCTGTATCTTCCCATGACATCATGATTTTCCTGCTCTCTTTTTGCTATTGGACTTTACTTTATGGCTGTACAAACCTGTGACATTACTCACAGCATTCATTGTTCTATCCCTTTCTTTTCCTTTTTTTGACAACCTTATCCTGTACTACCTATGCAGGATTTGTCAGCGTACATTCCTTCCTTCATGTTCTTTCTCATTCTTTTTGCACAGCTATACTGTGCATAGCCTACTTTTCTTTTACTATATAAACCCCTGTATTTTACCTTGTAAAGAACAAAAACTCAATTCCAGACTTCTTCTCTATTTTCAAGTTCACTACTCTGCTGCTTGTGATCCAGTGTGGTCACAACACTTCCCACTGCTACCACTGTCAACTGCTGTCATCATCACTTCCCACTTTTGAAGTTATTGTCATCCCTTTTGATTAGAGTCCTTCTGAGCACTATAGTTTGTGCATCACAAGCCTGCTATCACTGGGAACCTTGTTATATTGTCGTTCTCAAACCTACCTTGTGCTACAATTAGCAAGGTAGTGCCTGTCTACACTCGCCACAAAGCCCCTATCTTTCTATATTCCAACTATCCCTCCTCCTTAAAACCCACACCCATACATCTCTGGGTTTTACTTTGAAGGATCCTCATACATACCACCCCACGAACAACCAGAGCACCCACTGTTCTAGGAGGCAAAGCCCATAAACAAGTTCCGTGGAATCTGGGAGGATTGTGTGTTAGTTTGTTTTTGTGTGTGGTTTTCTAACAACAGTTCTCATCATCAACAGCGTGGAAAACCTTGCCCGAGGTATACTACACCCAACCAGCGCACTGTTTGATTCAGGCACAACCAGTATCTTCATAAATCAGGTCTGGGCAGAGCAAATTGGACTCCCCCTCATCAAGTTAGATGTATTCATTCCTGTCTATAACATTGACGGTACACTTAACGCGGGTGGCTGTATCACGCACAAATGTTCTTTTGTTGTTGAGTGCCAAGGACACAGAGAACGAGTCACCGCCAAAGCTACCCAACTAGGGAAGATTAATTTAATCTTAGGCTGGACCTGGCTTTTTAAACACAATCCTGAGATTGACTGGCAGATAGGGGTTGTCACATTGTCACATTGTTCTCAGGAGTGTGATGACTTGGGTAAATTGTGTCACGTCCGGCAAACAAAGCTTGATGAAAGAATAAACACTGGTCATGTTTATGCCAAGCTTAGGTCCTTGGATAAAATTGACGATGGCAATGATGAGGTAAAACCTGAGGAATAGATTAAGAGGCTGGTACCTCCCGAGTGCCATGACTTCTGGAAAGTCTTTTCTAAACATAAATCAGAACACTTCCCAGAGGCTAAGCCTTGGGACCATGCTATAGATTTGAAAGAGACATTCAGACCTAGAAAGGGACACATTATTCCCCTCTCTGCTCCAGGAAGCGATGAGGTTTCAAGTTTCATAGATGAACAGCTTAGGAAGGGTTACATTAGACCTTCCAAAAGCCCTATAATGTCCCCGGTGTTCTTCATTCCTAAAAAGGATGGTAAAAAGTGTATGATTATGGACTATTGTTACTTAAATGAGTACACAGTTAAAAATGCATATCCGCTGCCTTTGATCAGTCAGCTAGTAGATAAATTGGCTGGCGCCAAGATCCTAACAAAGATGGATTTTAGATGGGGGTACAACAATGTACGCATCAAGGAAGACGATGCTTGGAAGGCCGCGTTCACATGCCACTAGGGATTCTTCGAGCCCCTTGTCATATTCTTTGGGTTGACTAATTCACTGGCAACCTTCCAGAGCATGATGAACAAGATCTTTGCAAATATGGAAGACTGTGTCATTATTTACATTGAGGATTTATTAGTATTCACAAAGTCAGACAATGAGGCTGAGCACAACAGCATTGTGCAAGAAGTCCTTTGACGCTTACAGGAACGGGACCTATTTGTCAAACCCAAAAAATGTAACTTTAAAGTGAAGGAAGTAGACTTCCTCGGTATGATAATTGGCCAGGACAGAATCAGAATGGATCCTGAAAAAGTTCAAGCTATATTGGATTGGCCAGAACCTACTCGCGTCAAAGGAGTTAGGGCCTTCCTTGGCTTAGGCAAATTTCACCGAAGATTTGTTGAAAATTTTGCAAAAATAATGAGACCGTTGAACAATCTCACAAAAAAGGACATTGTCTGGCACTGGGGCGCCAAAGAAGAAGAAGCTTTTGATAAGCTTAAGCAGGCATTCACAACAGCACCCATATTAGCATTTCCAGAATTAGACAAAGAGTTCCGGCTAGAAACCGACTTTTCTGATTTTGCTACTGGGGCTGTTCTATCAATTAAATGTCCTGATGATCTTTGGAGGCCTTGTGCCTATTTATCCCAAAGTTTGTCGCCCACAAAGTGCAACTCTCAAATTTATGATAAGGAGATGCTGGTGATCATTAGAGCTCTAGAGCACTGGCAGCACTACTTAGAAGGTGTTAGGCACCAATTTGGAATTTGGACCAATCATAAAAATCTGGAGTATTTTATGACAGCCAAAGACTTGAACCGAAGACAGGCCCACTATGTGGTGTACCTGTCAAGATTTAATTATAGATTAATTCATAAATCTGGTACTTCTATGGGGAAAGCAGACACTTTTTCTAGAAGAGAGGATCATGTCAACGGCATTGAAGATCACAACAAAGGTGTTACCCTGATAGATCAATCCGGGGTTGCCAATTTTTGAATTGGGCAAGACTCCAATCTTCTAGAAGTCTTCAAAAGGGATATTTCCTCAGAAGATAAGGCGCACCTTGATGGCAATTTACATTATTTATGGGAAGATGGGCTCTTTTGTTACAAAGACAAAATCTATGTGCCTGAGTTTGCAAGGATCAAGGCAATAGATAGACATCACAACACTCCAGTGTCTGGGCATCCTGGGTGGCAACAAACAATGGAGTTGATCTCCAGAAACTACATGTGGCCTGGCATGTTCAAGGATGTATAGGAATAGGTGAAATCCTATCTAAGATGTGCCATGGCCAAGAACTTGCATCAACCGCTGGCCGGTAAGCTTATGCCATATCCAATACCGGTTGGTCCCTAACAGGATATATCTGTTGATTTCACAATGGATCTACCAGAATCAAACGGGTATGATTTAGTAAATGGTGGTATTGGATTGCTTCTCCAAAGAAGTAGTATTCACCCCCACCATTAAAACTATTACAGCCGCTGGTACGGCAGATTTATTTAAAGGTTTTGTATGGTCCATCCACGGGTTACCAGAAATGGTTATCTCCGACAGGGGGCCACAATCCGCTAGCAAATTTACAAAAGAATTATGCCGGATGCTGGGCATCAAACCTAAACTATCAATGGTGTTCCATCTGCAGACCAATGGATAAACAGAGAGGCTCAATCAAGAATTGAAACAATACCTCCGGATATTTATTAATGACAGGCAGACAGATTGGGCCAAGTGGCTAAAGATAGCCCAGTTCTCATACAATATCAAACAGTCATCGGCTACAGGAAAGGCACCATTTGAGGTTACAAGGTCATACCTCCCCAGAATAGGTGTAGAACCTAGCAAAAGGGAACATGGCAAAAGACATAAAGTCTGTCTTAAACGAAACACGCAAGACACTATTCAAAACTGCAGAGCAGATGAAAGACAGGGCAGAGCATAGAAGCCCTAAGGCCCCTGACTACATGGTCGGCAACCTGGTCTGGTTAGATACCGACCACTTAAAATTAAAAGATTGGCAGTCTAGAAAACTGACCAAAAAGTGGATTGGTCCTTACCAGATTAAGGAAGTCAAACCCAATGCAGTGTAGCTGGAACTCCCAACACAAATGAGGGTAGTACCCACGGTCAATATCAGCTGTGTAAAACCCTACAAAGGGTCGCTGCCGGGACAGTGCATAGACCGGCCCGGACCATTTATAGTCACCCAGAAAGGTGAAAAAGAGTTCAAAGTCGAACAAGTGGTGGATGCACGCTTGAAGCGTGAAATTTTGAAGTTCTTAGTCCTATGAAAGTGCTATAGAGACAAGGACAGAACATGGGAACCAGAAGCCCATCTGGACAATTCCTACAATGCTGTCCAAGAATTTTATTCTAAGACTCCCTCGGCTCCTAGGAAGCTTAGAGGCATGGATTCAACCCTTTTTAATTCTCTTTTTCAACCTCTGCCCAAAAATTTAACTACTACCTCCGTAACTTGGTTTTGCCTGGAATTCAAGCCTTAGAAGGGGGGTAGTGTTATGATACACAATTTCTGGACCTTTAAGTTTCATTCTCCTCTTTACCTTTCTTCTGTAGTTTTCACACACTGTGCTATACAGCACTTTCCATTTTGTTCATTCTTGCGCTGTGCTGCCTTTCTTTAATTTTAGCTACAAGTATCTCACGCAGTGTTGCTAGTCACATGGGTTGTGCCCCATGACATCATCAGCCACTGCCTTCATCAACTGTATAGTACACATGTACAAACAACCTGTAGTATTATATATACCCCAATAGATCAAGGAGACTCCTCAGCGAGTCCTCCTGTTGTTTACCCACAACAAACTCAGTCCTATCTAAAGGATAACCACTCCCCTTACTTCTTTATAGCTTTGTCTGAGTTGTGCACCAGTATACCAACTCTTGGTTGTTACATTGGCTGTGGGACACAAACATAACACCAGATTATCAATAATATGATTATGCAATGAAGGAGGCATAGAGTTGTTGAGAGACAGCATGTGTTACGCTTGGAATGTGCAAGCCTGGTAACACTGGGTTTCTGATGGATAGATGGTTTCTGATAAGCTCGTTGTAGACGAGTTTGAGACATATTCTGATGATGAGGGTTTCAACTGATGAATACCAAGTTACACTGTTGAAGCATACAATTGTATTGGAGATAGTAACTACAATACAGGCCTATATATATAGTGTCTACTTTAGGGTAGGCATTTGTGTTGAACAAACAAGGACAGGTGGTACCGTAACAGGCAGTGTGTGTGGGAAAGTATAGGTAAGTAGCAGAGTGTAGCTACTTGTGAAGAGAAATAAAGTCTATGGTGAATACAGTTCGTAACATTACCCCCTTTTTAGGTTTAGACTGCTCTGAAGTCTCCTAGTTCTCCGTCTACATTGTATCGTGAGTCTTCGTCAAGATCGTTGTGCTCGTCATCCAATCCCCAAGAGTCTGCCACAAAAGGTAAATTGCGTTGTTGGTTGCACTCATTAGCTCGGTGTCCGGGCGCGTCTAAACCACACATAGAGCAGGTATGGTATCGGCAGTAGATGGCACGATGGCCATATTCTTGACAGGCATAGCAACATTGGGGACGAGGGTGACGGCGTTGTTCAGAAGAGGATTGTGAATGATGAAGATTAGAGTGATCGGAGCGGGGTGAGGGTCCTTTGCTCCCACGCGGAGAAGCCAAGGTGGTTCCCTCATTGTTCCTCGATGGTCTTCGAACCTGAGGCGACCCGTTGCTCGACGTGGGTGTCGACCTCTTGTTCGATTCCAGAGAGCAATTTGTGTGAGCGGGTGTGCACCCCGAAGGGATAAGGAGTACCCGCTCTGGGCGCTGGCTGTGTAATCAGCGACTGCGGCGAGGTGGAGGGAGTTGGAGGAGGGGTGTTGTTGGACGTGTGGGAATCAATATGGCTTGCAATTCTTCTACTGCGTTGGCTACGGGGACTATTGAGTCGGTTGTGAAGGAACGAGTTGGGGATGATGGAGTGGGCACGGGTAGAACAAGATCTGGCGGAGATGGGGGATATGCTAGTTGAGGCGACTGCGGTGAGGTTGGGGGGTGACCACCTGGAAAAGGATGCCCCGTTGTCGCGGGAAGGCTCGGCAAATCTGGGGGAGGGGAGGTGAGGTACCCTTGTTGAGCGAGAAGGTTCCTTGTGTTGATGCATACGGTTTGGCCACCTAGGCATAGGAATGCTTTGACTGCTTCTTTCTCTCCATTCTCACAATTCTTCCTCAAGCGTCATTCCAGGGATTCTATCTGCAAGTGTTCCATGAGCAAAGCCGCTCCAGTACTCAATACAGAATTTTTGTCCCATGTAAGCTCGTCTACCAACAAACCCAGTGAGACGGTGACTGCGTGTAGTTTGTCAGCAACAAGGAGTGCATTTTGCCAATGATGAAATGTGTCCAGTGGGTATGTGGCAGTAGGGCATATAATGTTAGACTGGTGAAAAAGGTAGAAGTATGCGCACCTATCTGACATCAGTTCGGTGGCATCGATGATGTCGGTTTGTTCACGAGTGAGGGCTAGGCGGTGTGCCCATTGTGCTTCAGTGAGTACTTGGGGTTCGGCAAGGTATGTGGGAAAACAGGGAGAGTGAGTTTGTTGGTCAATGGGTGTGGTCTGAGACATAGTATTTTTGGAAGGTGATTGTGAGAGGGAATCCTGTTGACTTGTTTCACAGTTTGTGTCTTCTTTTATATTTGTTCAGGATTTCGGAAGCATTCCGTAGATTTGCTTCTTCTTCCCAAGAGTTTTCGGCCGATGGGTAGTCTTTCCATTTGACTAAATATAGGTATCCTCTTCAATTCTTTTTGTTACGTAGAATTACTTCTACTTCGTATTCTTCTTGGTCATTGATTATCTCTGCTGGTGGTCTGATGTAGTTTTCTCCGTGGGTTTTGGTTTGTTTGTACGGGGTTAGAAGGGCGGCGTGGAATACGGGATGGATTTTCCACACGTCTGGGAGTTTTAGTTGGTAGTTAACCGGTGATACTTTTTCGAGGATTATAAAGGGTCTTTCTCGCTTCCAATTGAACTTTCTGTAGGGTGTTCCTTTCTTCTTTAGGTTAGTTGCTTCTAGCCAAACCTTTTGTCCGTTTGTAAACGTGGGTAATGGATGTTGTGAGTATTTTTGCATGCGTGCTCTTGCTAGTTCGTGAGCTTGCAAGGCTATGGCTCTTGCTTCTAGTAAACTGGATAGTCTTTTGCTTACGGCCGGTATGTTGGTTGTTATTGGTGTCGAGGGGAGATCTCTAGGATGGTATCCCATCATGAGGTAGAATGGGGATTTGTTTCGTGCCGAATGTGGTCTATGATTGTGGCAGAATTCTGCCGTTGTGAGATATTCTGTCCAGGAGTGTGGTAAATTGTTGCAGAAGATCCGTAAATATGTTTCTATCTCTTGGTTTACCCTTTCTGTTTCTCCATCAGATTGGGGATGGTATGTCGTCGATAGATTAACTCCAGTCTTGAGTAATCTGGCTAGTTCTTTGGTAACTTCTGATGCAAACTGTGATCCCCTATCGGATATGAGTTTGTCGTGTAGTCCAAATCTTTTGAACACACGTTGGTGAAATAGTTTAGCCATTCCTAATGCGTCAATAGTTTTCCTGCATGGTGATAGTATTACCCCCTTTGTAAGGCCGTGGTCCACCACAACCATGAGGCTGTCATATCCATTGCTTTCTGGCAGATCTGTGATGAAATCAACAGAAAGGTTTTTGAATGGTTTGGTAGTTTTCGGGCCCAAAATTGGTTGGATGGGTATTTTGATCGGATTGGTAATCGCCTTGCTTTGTTGGCATGTGGCACATCCTGTGACGTAGTCTTTGATCATTTGTGACATACCTGGCCAGTAGTAATATCTGGTTACTAATTGGGTTGTCTTCAGTTGTCCAGGATGTCCGGCTGTTACCAAATCGTGTTGTTGTTGAATACATGTTTTTCTCTATAACGGTGGTTCTTGTAGAACACATTGTCATCTTTGATGGTCCAATCTTTGGGATCCAAGTGCATTGGTAATTTGTTCCCTTCGTGTAAACTGTTTTGTATGTTGGTGAAAAATGGATCTGTGGTTGCTACTGCGGCGAAGACAGTTTTTGGGAGTAGTGGCGTGTCTTGTTCTTCTTCTTCTGTGTACAGGTCTGGTCTTCTGGATAGATTGTCCGGGATTGTCATTTGCGTTCCTGGTACATGTTTCAGGGTATAGTTGTACTGGGAGAGTAGAAGTTGCCAGTGTCGTTGTCGTGGTGTCAATTTTCTGGCTTCTTGCCAGTATGTGAGATTTTTGTGGTCGGTTAGTATCTCCGTTGTGTGGGCACTGCCTAGGATATAATGTTTCTATTCTTCCAATCCTCTGATGACAGCAAGTAGTTCCTTGTTGTATATTTGGTAGTTCTTTTCGGCTGGGGACAATGTTTTGGAGAAGAAGGCACATGGATGCCATACTCCATTGTCATCTGGCTGGTTTAGTACCGCCCCAGTTGCGTGTTTGGATGCGTCTGCTGCAATTTGGGACGGTTTGTTCGGATCGGGTATCTGAGTGACCGGTGATCTGCTAAAGCGGTATTTCAGCAGCGCAAATGCGTTTTCTTCGGTTTTTGTCCAGTTCCAAGTTCTCCCTTTTTCCAGTAAGGCATTGAGCGATTTAGCGAGTTCCGAGTAGTGGCCAATGAATTTGCGGTAGAAGTTGCCAAATCCGAGGAACTTTTGCACTTCGTGGATGTTGGTCGGCGTAGGCCAATTTTGGATTCCAGCCAGTTTTACTGGGTCCATTTGCACCTGGTTGTGACAGACGATCATGCTGAGATATTCGATTTCGGCTACATCAAACGTGCATTTTTCTAGTTTCAGGTATAGGTTGTTTCCGCTTAGGCGTTGCAATACTCTTTTTGTCCGCAGGTAGTGTTCTTCTGGTTCATTGCTAAATATGAGCATATCATCCATGTATATGATAAGCCATCCTTCGTCTATCATGTCTGCAAAGAGGTCGTTCATCATGTGTTGGAAGGTGGCCGGGGAGTTGCACATGCCAAAGAACATCACTGTGGGTTCAAAGAGTCCTTTTCGGGTTTTGAATGCCGCCTTCTATTCATCTCCTTCTTTTATCCTGACATTGTTATATCCCCAACGTAGGTCTAATTTTGTGAAGTGGGATGTTCCACGGAGTTGGTCTATGAGGTCGGGGATCATGGGCAGTGGGTAAGGATCTCAGATTGTTTGTTTGTTAAGTTGTCGATAGTCTTGGCATGGTCGCAAAGATCCGTCCTTTTTGTCTATGTAAAAGAAGGGGGGAGCCATTAGAGATTTGCTTGGTCTAATATATCCTTTTCGAAGGTTGTCGTCAAGGAATTCTTCTAGCACGGTGTTTTCTTTTGGCGATAAAGGATAGATTTTACAATCTTTTGGTTTAAACTCCGGTTTTAGGTTTATGGCGTGATTGTAGATCCTTCTTTTGGGTAGTCTTTCCGAAGCCTTTTTGTCAAAGACCTGTGCAAACTCTTTGTAGATTTCGGGTAGTTCCGTTATCTTTTTTTCAATGTTATTCTGGATAGCTAATTCCATTGCCGTGTTGGTTTTTGCAAAGATCCGTGTTTTGTGTACGTAGTTGATCAATAGTTCTGGTCGATCAATTGTGATGGTGCAAATCATGGATCGGTTGGAGAGTGATTGGATGGTGTGGATGGCATGTTGGGTATCCACACTTTTTGATGTCCAGTCTATTGTGGGGTTTACCTTGTGGAGCCACGGGTATCCTAGGAGAATGTCTTCTCCTCCTAATCTGGTGATGAGGAATTTGCACATGGCATTCTTTCCTCCTGCTTCAATTCGTTGATATGTGTAATGGGTGATTTTTCCTCCGTTGTTGATGGTTCCATCTACGTTTTTGCACGTGATGGGTGTTTCCAGTTTGTTGAATGGTAGGCGATGTTTGATTGCGAATTTTGCGTCCCTGAGTCTATTAATGCTTTTGTTCCAATGGTTTTTTGTCGTAACATAGTATCAATTTGTAAAGAGTTTGAATTGATCGTGGCTATTGTTACAACGGCTATTTTGGATGGTACCAACATTGGTGTGGGTTGTCCTTTCAAAAACCCTCTTTTTCCAATTCGTCAATGGTGCTGGCTCGATCTGCTTCGTTGAGTTTTTTCCACATTTTGAGGATGTGAGAAATTCCTCTTCTGTCTTCTACCACCGTTTCGGCTTCATTCTTTTCAACTTCTGCCGTTCTGATCCTTCGATCCGGTTGTTTTCCTTTCTTCTTTTCCGGACAGAACCGTGAGATGTGTCCCTGTTCTTTGCATATAAAGCATCACCCTTCTCTTTTGAGCGAGTCTTCTTCATCTTTGGATAAATGTTTTGCCGAGGATGATTGGCTTCTTCCTCCTTTCTCCTCTTTCTTCTTTTCTCCTTTCCTTCCCCATTTTCCTTCGCTGATGCTGTTTGAGTTTGTCCAGTTGGCGTCTAGGCCAGCAACTGTGCTCATCCATCCTGCGATATTTTTGGGTTGTGTAGAGGAGTTGAGTACATTTTGAAGAAGGTATGGGCATATGGAGCTTTTGTACACCATGATTAGTCCTTCGTTGTTTAAGCCGCTCTTTCCTGCGTCTACCATGAAACGGGAGTTGAACTTTACTGCCGTTTCTCCTGTTTCCATTTTCATCACCATAAGGGCCGCACTGGCCGCTCCCTTTACGTCCACAGTAATGAATGTTCCGTTAAAGTCGGTTTCGAAGTCCGCCCATTTCGGGTATTTGCCCGATCCGGTGTATTCCGTCAGTTTGGTCTCTTTCCATGCTAGGGTAGCTCCCTCCTCCATGTGGGAGAGGGCTTCAAAGACCTTCTTTTTGTTGGAGTCGTAAATGGTGTCGTTTACGTCAAAGTATGCTTTGGCTGACAACATCCAGCCATTGGCTCGGTCGGGCATTCCATCAAAATTCCAAACTTGGTAGGTTTGGGTGCTGTGGTGTTGGAAATGGTGATAGTTGGTGGAATGGGAGATGGGTTGGGTGCAGGGGGGAGTATCCGAGGTGTGGGATGTGGTACTGGTTGACCTTCTGCGGCGAATTTTTCAAAGTCTTGTTCGTTGTAGATGTCTTCTTCCGAGACTGGGGGATCGTGTTGGGTTCTGGGTATTAGCTGTGGGTGACTTCTCGCCTAATACTGTAACCAACGTGTTCTAGCTTCAATAAATGTGTCTGCTTGTTCTCTGATATGAAGTCTGGTGACGTCAGGTTGGGGAAAAGGGGGTGGTGCTGTTGTTCTGTCTTGCCTTGACGACACTGGGGGTGTGGCTGTCTGAGTAGGTTCTGCTCTGGTCTGTGCCCTGGTAGTGGGTCTTCTTCCTCGTGACATTTTGTCGTCTTTTTCATCCCTTCGCTAGAAAGCGTGGGAATAACGGTGTAGAATACAATTGTTTTGTTACGCTTGGAATGTGCAAGCCTGGTAACACTGGGTTTCTGATATGTGAAGGGTTTCTGATAAGCTCATTGTAGACGAGTTTGAGACATATTCTGATGATGAGGGTTTCAACTAATGAATACCAAGTTACACTGTTGAAGCATACAATTGTATTGGAGATAGTAACTACAATACAGGCCTATATATATAGTGTCTACTTTAGGGTAGGCATTTGTGTTGAACAAACAAAGACAGGTGGTACCGTAACAGGCAGTGTGTGTGGGAAAGTATAGGTAAGTAGCAGAGTGTAGCTACTTGTGAAGAGAAATAAAGTCTATGGTGAATACAGTTCGTAACAGGCACCCAGCTGCGGCAAGGGTGACTCAGATCATTTAGAGATGATTGTGACAGTGGAGCGCGGCTTCAAGTTGATTCAGGCCTAACCTACTAGTACAATAATGTCAATTTGAACTTTGAATAAAATAGGTCTCACAGGGTGACTCCAAATCCGAGTTACCACCATGACCAAGAGCCCCCCCTCCCCTATATAAGGTCACTGCAATCAATATCTACTACAAGTTGACCTTATCAATTGATGGTCAATAGAGTCAGCATTCAAGCTGGTGAGCCTGTGAGTGTTTGCTCTATTGGAAGGCCAGAAGAGTGCGGCTCTCTGCGAAGCACTGGCAGAGACTTCCGAATGACTCGGAAGGGCCCGGGGTCTGCTGCAATTTGCGGTCACTTTACCATTGCTAAGACAGCTTTGTATGGCCGCTCACTATTGGGAGGATGGGATAAATAATAATAAAATGAGTATTATTTATCAATCTACTAGGATGAGTGAAAGACAAAATATAATCAATATTATGTTTTGTTGGTTTGGTGGTAAAGGTCGGGTTTTGGTTTTTTGGGAAATGCCGGAAAACCAACAATTTTGGATTAGTCAGCTGAAGGAAAGCTGATGCCCAGTCAAAAACAACAAAATTGCCATAATTTCGTACCATTTGTACCATTTATATCCATAGAAAACGAATTAAAAATCAATTTCCCACAGTCACAGTCAGTAATCTAGAACCTGACATCAGTTTATTGTTGAAGCTCAATCAGACACAAGATAACAGTAGTGTGATTGTGCTACACATTAATGGCCTCTATTTGCCCTCATAAAGAATTCTATTGTGATTGTTTCACTCAATGCAAAGGCATACAACGAAAAGTCTCTGAGAAGACTTATTACAACCACAAGAAGTATTGCAACTCAATCATTTCCAAATCGACGCAAAACGCAATCAGAGAACACGCCATTGCATTGGGACAGCAGCTACCAGAACAACCAGGACCGTCTTTACCTGCACGGTGTCAAAGAAAGCGTAAATGAGTTGGACTTGAAGATGACCTGGGGGCAAATAATGATTTTGAAGCTAGAGATAGTGGTATTGTCGGATATTTGGTCCCTCAGGGCGCGGGAACAAGCACAGAAGAAGGATTCCTGGGGCAAACAAATGCCATAACAACCTAAATACATGCTTTTTATATAACAAACATATGTAAATATCATGTAAAAGACAATGATAGCCACAAAAGGCTAGCTGTAATCACAGAGTAAAACTTCAGGCAAAGCTCTGAAGTTTGCTTATGTAATATAATTTCCACAGGTATTTACATGCACAAGGATACAGAAGTGCGTATTACTACTATTCCACTCTATTGTGTGAATATTTAACTCATTTCTATGTTCTTACTAGCATGTACACAACAATCAGGCTCAAAAAGACACAACATTAAATCAAAATCACCCCGAGTTGTCTCAAAGCACTCCTCAAGGTCCTCCTGCTCAAGATCCACCACAAAAACCCCAAAAAACTTGTCCGGTTGTGCAAGGACTTGATGAAAGCAACCTTGAAAGGCTTTCCAGCCTCAGCAAACTAGACAACATCAAAATGGCTATGTCCTTTATCAACGCAATCAAGAATGCGGCACTCAACAACAGCCAAACAAACATGGATCCAGAGGCAATACAATGTCCGCTATATCCCCCTGAAGCCTTATGAGAACTTGAAGGACCAGAGGGACATTTTGCAATTGAGCTGTTTTTAGTGCATCCGGAGATATTTACAATAAAGTCCGAGATGCTTACAATTGCAGGCATCCTCAAGATGAGGATTAAACCCCTCATATTACTGCATCAAATGTTGCATAGCTGAACTTACAGGTATCGAGTCCATAATTCATGACATGTGTCCTAATTCATGTATTGCTTATACAGGCCCCTTCTCCAATCTTGACAAATGTCCCAAATGCTCTATATCCCGTTATAATCAACAAATTCTTGAACAGAGTAAAGGAAAAAAACTAGTGTCAACTCAACAGTTCCATACCATGCCCATTGGATCCCAGATACAGGCGCTTTGGCGAGATAAAACTAGTGCGGAAAATAGGCGACATCATGAAACAGCGGCTGCAAAAATTCTCAAACAGATCCGATGCAGTGATGGGGATTCTCCCGAAGAACATGATGACTTTTTTGCCGGGAGCGACTACATTTGTGCTGTGCAAGACGGTTACAATCAATCCGACAACACAGTTTTGATTTTCTCCATGGACGGCGCTCAGTTATACAAAACCAAGTTATCTGACTACTGGATGTACATCTGGGTGATATTTGACATATCTCCTGACAAACACTACAAAAAAAAATATGTAATTCCAGGCTGTATCATCCCAGGGCCCAACAAACCAGTTAATATCAATTTGTTCCTGTTTCCAGGCCTCCATCACTTATCAGCAATCCAAAAACAAGGTTTTGCGTGTGGGATACATCTCAAGGCCGCATATTTACCTCAAGGCCTTTTCTCGCTGTTGCAACTGCAGATGGCCCAGGAATAGTTTATCTGAATGGCCTGGTAGGACACAATGGAAAGCATGGGTGTCGCCTGTATTGTGGCTTCAAAGGAAAACACAAGCCAGGAGGCACCCACTACTGTCCAGCTCTGCTGAAACCATCAGGAAGTTATAATGTCAAAGGATGCAGTCATGACAATATAGATCCGCATGGCCTACCTGATCCAAATGACTCTTCAACTCTCTTTCCAGATATGTATTGCCAAGAACTTGCACAACTCATGCAAGCTCAAAACAAAATGCAATATTAAGAGCTCCACCTCAACACTGGAATTAGCAGGCCAAATATTTTCTTGGGTCTTTCATCAAGCAAAATCCTTGGCCTACCAAACTTATTGGGATTAGATATCATGCACTTGATATCCCTCAATATTCCGGACCTTTTGATTCCTCTTTGGCATGGAACTTTCAAATGTGATGTTATGGACAACAAACTTGATTGGACATAGGCAGTATTACAAAATGATATATAGACCCAACATGGCCAAGCAGTTGCTGATGCTGCACAACACATCCCAGGATCCTTTGACCGTTTTCCTCGAGACCCAGCAAAAAGGTCTCCAGTGGCTACAAAGCTTGGGAATACCTGCTCTACATCTATGGTCTTGCTCCTGCATTGTTGTACAATATCTTGCCGTTTATCTACTGAACCAGCTTCTGCAAGTTAGTCTGTGCTGTCCGATTGATGCACCAGCATAAAATCAAATTACAAGATATCCTAGAAGCGAGTAAACTTTTCACTGACTTTGTACTGGAGTTTGAGAAATTATGCTACCAAAAAAAACTCTCTCACCTTCATTTTGTACACCCTGCAGTTCATTCTCTCCTACACATTGCTTCCGAGGTTATTTGCACAGGTTCAGCTATCTGTTCATCCCAATGAACTATGGAACACACTATTGGCAACTTGGGACAGGAAATCCGGCAACATTCAAATCCATACACCAACTTATCTCAGAGGGCTGTTATCCGTGCGCAAGTCAATGCTCTGAAAGCAATTATTCCTGATCTTGAGCCTAAAGAGCACTTACCTCAAGGTTCCCACAAGATTGATGACCACTATATACTCCTTCACAAGCAAGACTGTATTGAGCAAATTCTTCGACCATATGAGGCAGATTCAATCAACACATATGCTCAAGCACATCAGTTATCCTTTCAGCCTAATACTCATGTGCGCAAATGGGCTTGATTGCGTTTACCTACCGCTCAAATTGCTTGAAGCATTTGGGGGAAGAAACTCCAGGGAAACACAGCCTTTGAACTTCAAGACATGTCAAAGTGAGTTTCCCCTAAAAATCTGACAATCTATACTGACATCTCATCATTCTTACAGCTAGTTTTAAATGGCAAAATGTATTTGCTGAAGTATTGTTCTGCATGCAAATTTTGTTTAGCGACATGATACACTCAGTTGCAGTTGTGCCATTGTGGTCTCAGCCCGATCAGGACCTCCTTTAACAATCATTTTCAACAGTCTATTCTTGCAAGCATCAAGGTGACGCTGCCCTTTACACTGTTGATATGAAGTCAATACAATCTGTTGTTGCCATGGTCCCACATAGCATTAGAGGCGAGGCGAGGCCTTTTGCTGTTGAAAAGCGAGGTTTAGATGCTGGTATTATGGCTGGTCAAACAGAAGAAGACAATGATGAAGCTCTATTGCAGGATAATGTAGGGTAATATTCGCATGGGGGAAAGTGTAGTAATAGGTGGAAGAGCAATATACCATGAATTAGATACATACAAAAGGGAATAGGAGAAGGATGTGATGAGGGAAATAGTGTGACTGTGTGCATCAGTATGAGATTACCCAAAATAAACTGAATAACATGCCTGGGATACTTTTTCACCCTAATCCTCTCTCTCTCTCTCTCCCTCTATGTCCTCTATGTCTTCCTCAAACTCTTTGCTGTTGCCTTCATTGTTGTCAATGTCAGAGTCTTTGCAAACTGATCTGACTGATTTCTCACCATCACCACAGCCACAATCTTCCCAGAGCAGGCACAATAGGACATGGCCTTCATATCTGCATGGTTCCCATGACCCTCGAGATCTTGGTCTAGGCACAAACACATGGAACCCACTTACAAACCCACTTACAAATCCCAGCATGAATGGCTTTGGAAATATTTTCAATACAATGTATTCTATGGGGACCAGTACAGATACATTTAATAGTCAACATAATATTAGTATCCCTCAGATTCCATTGCACCTCCACCAACAAGTATTACAAGATCTGGACAAGAGCAAGGCCAACATCAACTCGATATCAGCCAAATACGAAGGTTTAAAGTATGTCTAATCTAATCTAATCTAATCTTATCACATGCTGAAAAGACACAAACACGCATATGATCTTCTTTTGGAGAAGGTCAATAACGCAGGTGAAATTTAGACACTGTAATGACCAAGAGTTTTTTACTCTGGCGCACAACTCAGACAAGCATAAGAGAAGAGAGAAGGAGGGATCACCCCTCAGGTTTCAATGGGTTTGTTGTGCTAGACAACAGGAAGACTTGCTGAGTCCTTCCCCATGTATTGCTCCTGTATATATACTAAAATACATGAGGTACTGTACAGTTGTAAATAGAGTTTAAAGTTCAATGTTTAGCATGTGGCCGGTCACATGATGAGTCTAGACATTGATCAGGTGTTGTAAATGTACAAAAAAGGTGAAGTGTAAGTAGGTACTGGTACGTCAATTGTAACAGACACTGCCAATTTATTCATGCAATGATTTTTCCAACCTCAAATTTTGGACTGAGGAAGAATGGAAGGTGGCAACTGAAGCACAAAAAAAACAAACCTAAGGATGTGGAACAACCTGCTAACCCTGGGAAGTGTGGATGCTCTCAAATTGCCCAAGGTGTGAACATTGGGATGTTATATGTGGAAGACATTGATAGGGTGCCCATTGATGGGGTGCCAATTGATGGGTTCTGATTGCGTAATATTCGCCAATGGCTGCAAGAGTTTTTCACGGACCTGAAGAAGGCAGGTACTGCCCCAGAAATGTGGTCTGGAGCTGGCATGGTGATTCAAAATGAATGCTCCAAAGGGCTTCTGGCAGCATAACCAGAGATGGGGTGGTGCAAAGCAAACTAGAAAATCTGCAAGACCTGCTCAGAAACTTACTCAGGATGGTACAGATGGCAAAAGGAGGGCAAATCCAAGGTTAAGACCAAGAATAATGACAATAATGACAGCAAAAAATGCAAGTGCGATAGTCTGGAATTGTCGGATGAATTGCCCATTGCCAATGATCACATAAGCAAGATAGCAAGGGTATCCGATGATTGTGACTTAGCAATCAGCATCGTGGATCTCAACTCTACCAATGCCACATTGGTTCCTGAGGAAGCAGTCACCAAAATCCCTAAAACTATTCCAACTACATCTGCTTGGCAGGCTGCAGGTACTGCACCTGCATCATAGGCTTTTAAAATTAGAGTAGGATATTTGGTTTTATTGATTCATTCTAGCTAACACAGTTTACAGTTGAAAAATCTGTCAGCAAGCCTTTGTAGCAAGCCGATCGAGACAATCATGGCTATGTCATCCATTAATTCCCATCCTGTCAACTCAAGCACCATTTTGTCAAAGGTCTCCAAGGCAGCAAAATCTGAGCTATTCAGAAGCAAAATAAAAAAAGCCAAGCTCCTGGCTGTGTTGTCTACCATTACACCGAAGTGAGTAATTCTTCTGTCTTTATTGAGATACTTATAGTATATCCTTCTTTTCAAAGAAATTTGTACGCTAAGGATTGGCTTAACAAGAATGCCGGTGGACTAAAATCTGATTTCAAGGCCTTTTTCAAAGATTTACCCTTACAGGAATGGAAGGTATGTTCAATTATTTGTCTATTTAATTCAGGCTAATAATATCAATTTCATACATAGGATTATGCCTCCAAAGCAGCCATCATGATAAGCTTTACAGCGTGTTATATTATATTACTGACATGCTTTTTTATCTAGAAACTGGATACTAGTGTTTGTACTAAGTGAGGTTGGCTTTCAGTAGGATTGGTTGTACTATAGAGGTATTGTTTTCGTTTCAGTAGGATTTTTTCTAATTCACTCTCTTTTTTGTTCTCTTTCAGTAAGATTTGTTTGCTTGTTGTGCAATCTGTTTACTTTCAATTTAATTATTTTTATCTTGGTTTTCTATGCATTGTCTTTTAGTGTACTTGTTTGTAATTCAATTTTTTTTAATAATTCAATGAGAATGGTTTTAAACATTATTTCTATAATTCAATAAGTAAGAAATCATATAGATTGATAACAATTCCCATCCTATGTACATTTTGCTATGGTTGTGAAAATATGGCTATGGATGGGAGTTGAGAAAAATCCTGAGAAACAGTAAAGTTAAGAATCTTACCTAAATTCACCAAATTGTCGGAAAAAATGGGTATAAATAGGTTGGGCTTGGTAGGCAAATTGTTGTTTCCGACTGGGCTGATGGTTGCTGGTGCACCGATAATCCGGTCCGAGTCCAACCTCTCCAAAGGGTAACAACTTGATTGCTTTCCAGAGTAGAATTACATTGTAGTCATACTCATGGTGAAGCTCTTATGGATGTCTATGTATGGTCTGTACAATGGTTAAAAAACATCTATAATAAACATTGAAGAGACACCACTGGCTCAGCCATAAAAAAAATCAATTCTATAAATATGCGGCTACTCTATATAATTGAACCTAAAGATTACATGTAAAGCTACAGACTACACTGTGACTGATAGCAATACCGTGACATTCTACAGGTACAGTTCAGGATTTGTTCAAAATTGTAAAATAAAAGACAAAAGAAGTACCTCCTTTTACTTTGTTTGCCTGCTATGGATGTGCGTTAGTCTGAGGTGCTTGCTGACAGGCTCATCCCCTTCATTTCTATCTGAAGTGTGTTTAGTTCTGCTTGAAGGCTTGCTGATCCCAGATAAGGCTGGATCTGGAAGATTGCGATAGTGGACAGGCAAAGACAAGAGAGATGATTTCTTCATGTCTTGGAGCTGCAGCTGGTACCTCTCTCTTCCAGCCGTGATAATCTCCACAGATGCTCCTACCCTATCAGACTCAGGCTCAATACCATTTATTTTTCACAATATCCACCATCTCCTGGTGTGAAATATGTTTGGGGTGAGGACTATAATGCATGTTGCCATTGCCACTAGATGTTTCACTCCACATGACACAGTAAAAAACTCGACCATCCCTGCCCTAACAGACACATGGCTGCAGAAATAAAGATTGATGCATGCCATAAAGTGTAGACGTGAGAGCAAAACTTTTTTCATTGCTACTGTGTTGGCGTCAAGCATGTGGCACCCCCATTTGACCCAGACAGGAATATTGTCCCATTTGCTGTGAGAAGGGAGTTGTGATTGATGAGATGGGATATTTAGCATGCTTCCCTTACTAGTTCACATACCCCCAACTGTTTTCATGGCCATGCAATGATGTGTACCGTCCTCCAAGGCAGCCAACTTTGCCAACTCTGAAACTCCAGCAGCGCTCATGATGATTTTGGTTATGTCCTTGAGATGGAATACCAAGTGTTTGCAGCCATGCTAGTCAAATACATAACTCCCCCCCCCCCAAACACCCCTATCATAATTCAGCTATACCATGCCAATGGTCTGACCTTAAGCCCTTCCACTGGCATGCCAGAGCTAGTTAAGGAGTACAAAGGCAAGAAGTATCTGAGGATTGACTGTCTGTTGAGCTTAGAGTAATCAGCAGGGGAGTAATTGCCAAGGCAATATATTTTGTATGATTCAAAATAGGTACTTTACTTTAAGAGATAGGTTACAGATTGTATAAAATATGGAACAGATACCTCCTCACCATCATGACTTGATGAAAAACTCACAACCTGGGGTAAAATGAAATAGTTGGGTTACGTGACTAATTGGTCATTAATGATTTATTAAATGTATCCCTGGGCCAAGCCTTCTTTTCAAAGACAAATTGACCTCAGTATTCATTAACTTGACAGGATTGAAATTTGCTTGGCCCACTGCTGCAACTTGAAGTACTACTAGTAATAGGGGCTAGTAGTATTCCTGGTACTATATGTTACCAGATTTTAGTAAAACCACAATTTGACACTAGAAATGGCACCAGGAACTTGCTCCAATGATCCATATTATCAATGACTGCCACATGTACACTACCACAATAATTCCATTCAAATTTTCATTTGCTCCCCAAATTAGTCATCCACGTACTGGCAACAACTCTGTGATTGCCTCCTGGCTCATCACATCAACTTGAAGTCCCTCTTGCCAGCATATGTGATGAACAAGATTGGTTGCATATACTACATAATCTGTAATCCTTTTGTTTTACATTTGCTGCCTGTGTATGTACATGCTGTGACCCAGTCTTTACCAATCAATGTGAATTGAGGTGCCGGGAGGGCAATGTTGTCACGGTGGCAACTCAACCAAGCTCGTGAGCCTGCAAACGTCACAACCTATGAGTGGAGGCTTTGTGAGCTGCATGTGGAACTTGACAATCCTCAAGCCAACATTGCAGAGAAGCACATCCTCAATGATTCTCATATAGAAAGCAAAGAATTTAGCTTTATATCTCTTCAGTTTTCTCCCCCTTTTTCCCTCACCTCTCCCTTTGTTTTGTGATCCTCCAAGAATTTTTTCTACCCTCCCATCTCTCTAGTGAGTTTTTGATTAGGTCTTCTTTTTCCAAAATCATCCTCTTTTTTGAGTCCTAGCTATGGCACACTCCAAAGGTCTGTCACACGGTGTCTTTTGAATAACCTCCCTTCTCTCCTCTGAAGTTTTCTCCAAATTTTGATCCATGTGTTTTTGATGATTCAGCATCATGTGACCATTCTGACAAAAACCAAAACCTTCCCCACCAAAACACAAAATATACAAATATTTAGTGTTTCTCCTTGTATGTCATGGAAAAATAAATATGTCCTTTTAACTGATAATATATATATATATATTTCCATATCCTACAACTTAGTGCAGCGAACTACAAAGCTACTAGTAGTAGTACTGATACCAAAAGCTGTGGCCCGCCAGGGCTGCAGACATGATTGTATATCCTATATTAGGAAATGCCCTTTCTTGTGGATGGGGTGAAGCGTGTCTGGCGAGTCTGCTCTCTGATTTGCAGTAGACCAGAGTTGTCATCCTGGTTTCATCATATCATGGCACTAACAGCAACTTGAAGGGAAATAAATATAAATTTTCTTGCTCAATGGCTGTCCCCCGAACATCATATCACAAGTCTAGCTCCAACTCCAGTTTCAGTACTACATATACTAGGCAAAAGCATCTATTTCCGAGTAAAGAAGGATTCAAGAAACTTCATATAAGTTCAAGTTTACCTCACCAATACAGTCACGGTTATGCAATCACTTTTGGAGCTTTAAATGCTCTCTGACGGCGGTAATGCCAAGGGCATAGTTCTTATACTATTGTTGTAACACCGTGACCCCCTGCAATTATGATCCATACTAGTAGCAATGAGCCTAACGAGCGCAACAATCACTACCAGTCATGGTGGCCACTGGCATTGTCTGAGTCACAGTTTCTGCTCACTGACTGCCGGGATGATCCGTTGATACACTGTGCCAACGGTAACCATGATCATGATGATCATGATGGCTGATTCCACACATCCGAGTTAACACAACCTCCTGCCAGTTGTTCCAAGTATGCAACCTTATTGTCAGGATACTCGCCAGCTGTTTCTTTGCAGCATTTCCCAATATTTACAGGTACTGTCCCACTTCAACAATGTCATAAGGATTTTACATCACAAGTTGACTTGAATTGCCCCAGCAAACAACTTGGAACCAGATCCTGTTTCCATTCCTCGTTCACGATCCCCCAGCGTCTGTGTAAGTGGTAGACTTGATAGTTTAGGGTCTCAATGTACTGAATGGCCCACTCACTCACAGGCTGCTACTGTCAAAAGCACATCTATTGGAGATGATGGTTCAAAGTCAAACTCCCAGCTGGTGCCAGTGGATCTTGACTCGGAAAGTTTAACCCAGGCACTTGGAATAGCCTGACAAGGCAGTCCATTCTACATAAGCAACTTGGACTCCACTGGTTTACCGTACCAGTGGTCGCAATATCAGGCTATAATCTCGGGTCCGAGGCCACCTGAGCTCTCAGGTGCAAAGCTATGGCCACTGAGAACACCACATTCAAGCTCACAGAATGATCAGCAATTGGACTCGCACTTAGTACCACCAGTGCCAACCTCCTGTGGTCAAAGCCAAATATTGAGCCAGCAACACAAGTGCTTCAATCAGCGAGATTACTATAACGGCTTTGATCACAATGCTGCTCGCATGCTGGATCTTAGAATCATTTTTCCCCGGAAGATTTGATTATCCACAATGACCTTATTTGCACCAAAGTCATCACAACATTCATCAGGCAACCAACAACTCAGATACCATCTTTTGGGATCAGCCGCTTGATTCAATCCATTCACAACCAGCTTCTCGATCTCAACCAGGTCCCTGCGACTTTTCAAACACTGGTAGTGCATCATACTTTCCCGAGAGCCAATGCACACCTCAGATGCACAGGGAGCTGTTTAATTCACAACCATGCCTCCGCACCTGCAACTTCTTTCCACCAACATGTGATTCTGAGCCCAGGAATATTCTGCGGCCTCCCCAAGTACCATCCTTAATGGACTATCAAAACGAAGACAGTGACATGGGCTTTCATAAAATGGATCCCGATTATACAAGTGGTGCTGTGTTTGCGTCTTTGCTGTTACCTGACATACCTTGGGCTGGGCCCGCTATTGGGGGTTATCTTTTGTTGTCTGATAACTGTATGTAATTGCTATCTCTGGCGTGACGACTTGGATGGAAACCTTGTCTAACTTTTTATTCAGCCACCTGCACTCCAACATTATCGGAATTTTCTTCTGACTTAGCTCCATCGAACACAGCTGTGTGCTTGGCTCTTGATCACTGTATATCTGATTCTTTCTCTAATGGCCTTTCCAATGTTCTAAATAAAGATCACTTGTTATCCTGTTTTGGGATGGACAGTGCCCCACCTAACACTATGTGGATGTCGGATGCACTATCCAGCTCTGATAGTGTTATGGATCAATGCCAACGAACTTCTGCACATACCATGTTTGAGAACTCTTGGGCTACAGTATCTGGTTTATTAGTGAATAAGTCTACCACATTGTGCTACAGTTCTGTTATTAATCCAAACTTCCTGGCCTAGACTGCAGATCCCCATGCATCAGCTGCTTATAATAGGGATGACAATGGTAGAGATTTCTGATGGAGATGCCTGATGGTATATCTAGGATTATTCTTAATTACGCCTACCATCACCATCCTTTGATTATTTTGTATGAAGATTTCCTAGCCTCAGGAGTGTCAGGTGTTATCATTGCCCATGATGCCTTTAATCTTGCGGCTAAAACTCTCGTTGGGTCTGGTAGGTGTTCATCTTTTGTAGTACAAGTAAACTATCTCTTCTCATTACAACCAAGTAGGTCTTGAGTCTGAAAAATGTGTGTATTGTAATGGCTTCTACGGCTTACTACACTAATCAACAATAGATTATTGCATGAAAAAGTTTCACTTGACCAAGGTCTGTATTGCACTCATGGAACTATGTCTATGGTGACTGACAGCGAATTTACTAGCTTTCTCAAGATTCGACCATGGTTCATTCTCGCAAATTTGTATGAGAACAAATCCAAAAGATCATGGAACCAAGTAACCAAACCCGTATTGTCAAGTCCGATATGAATAAGCCCTTCGGATATCTAGCATTTATTGACAATTGTGCCCCTCTCCCCCACAAAATACAGGAAAGAGCTCGAGCCAAACCAAAAGATGACAACTTTCTTGTTGTCGGGGTGCGCTCTCAGCTATCCAAACACCAATTGTCTCTCAATTATGCCCAGGATGAACTATTCCAGTCGCCAGACTTGGTACTCATTTTAGTCAAACTCACCACATATACTGGAAGGGGCCGCCCTCAAAAAGCATTACCAGGCTGTACTCATTCTTACAATTCATTCATAGGCAGTGTTTTAAACCCAAGCTCAATCATTGCTGTTGCTGCTAATGTATGTAACTGTATTTGGCTGTACTTCTGTATGTTCCTATTATTGTTTCAGGCCAAATATGTATTACAAATGAAGTCCAACATAGGACACTCGGGAGGCACAGACGAGGATATTGACCAAGAAATTCAGACCACTATCACGCTGTTGACTGAGAAATTAAATGCAAAGCTGCAAAATGAGTGTTTTTGCCACAGATTGTTTGAAGATTTTCTTCCATCAATGGCTACACGGTATTTCTTTTGCCCAACAGTTTAAACACAACTAATAAAACAATAGCTTGTGGTGTCATCAGCTTGATCCCACTCCTACATATTCTATTTTATTTGCGTAATAGTAGTTCGTGCTTCTTTTGTTTGAACTTTGTCTTCTCATTTTCTCCTCATGTTACTATTTCACTTGTATTCCCGAATTCAAATGTTGGACTTTTACAGTGTTGAACCCATCTCAGCTCTTTATTTTTGGAAATTGATCTGAGGCATGCAAAATACCCACCCCGACTTCCAACTTGGGGAGAAAATTGGTACAATAACAACTCAGTAAATAATATCATATTCCATAATGTTTGTAGTCCCTTTTCAGATAATCATAGGGTGTTCCATTGAGAAACTATACTGTCAGACTCTGGCTCACCGTCAAGGAAGATCACTCCACAGCCATATTCCAGCACCACAATCTCCACCGCCCATTCTGCACTGATAATTGCCGTAATTTTGTAAAGATAGTCTCAGTCTTCCATTTCTCTTTTTAACTGAAGCTCATGAACCGGTTGACATTGTAGATAATCACTACATGCAAAGTTTCTTTGAACTCCTGAAGCGCCTGGCCCCTACTGTAACTCAAGGGGGAATCTTGTACCACTGCCTACAGTTCAAGTTTGCACATGGACAGTTAACATCAACAATTCAAAAGCATGATCATGGTAATGACGACAGTGGCTTGCATACTCAGTTAGAAAAATACAATATTTCCCTTTATTCCAAAATTCTGACCTAATAGTGTGGAGCTGATAAGTTTGTGAAGCTCACAACGCTACTACAATAGTATTATGACGAGTGCCCTCTTTTGTAAAGACAGGGTGGTAATCAGTCAGCTGCATCTGAATGCTATACTAGGTGTAGGGTACCCTGAAGTCATTTTGGAGTGAATGCTCAGTCTCCGACTCAGATGCTTTCTTCAAACCCACTCTATTCACTGTTGTTAGGCTAGTACTACCAGAGCATTTCCATCACTGTCTACAACACAACTACACCTGTATACTACAGAGAAAAGGCCCTTTTGTTTTCATTCTCATTTATTTTGTAAGAGTGAGTCTGTTTATCAGTAAACCAACCTCTTATAGCTACTACACTGATAATTTTTGCCAGACAGACATTTGACCTCACATTTTGCATAATGGCAACTGTTAGATTATCCCCCTCGAGTACAAGCAGTAACAGGCTTAATACCCCTGTCCCTACCACCCAGAATGAGCCTATCTCTGTTGTTTTTCTGGCAACAGCTTGGACAATGCATATTTGCCAGCAGGTCATTCCTCAACTCCAGCTGCTACCGCGAAAGAATATATAGCCTTTCAGGTACATTATCAAAACTACCTCGCTCTATCTTATACTCATTTCAAGTTTCATTTCAGAACTTACGGGAGAGAGACTTTTTAGAGTCAGATGCCATCCGCTTGCTTGCTTTTGCGTGGGCATCACTGGACAAGTGCTTTGCAGAGAGAATGGCCATTGAGCAACAATGCAGGGAATACCGGACATTATTGCGAGTGTGCGAGGGAGATCTTGCGGCAACCATTCAGCAATGCCACCAGGCTGACACAGAGATATTAAACCTTCAACAATTAGTATATCATTGGAGACATGGAGCACCTGGGTCAAGGAATCATATTCCGCCACCTTATTATATGATGCATGTGTTTTGTTCCAGGCCTATCTTTGCCTGACTCTTTTACAACGACTTTGTATATGAAAAGTTCTCCGCATATTCAATTGTTCCATAGTAACTTAGCATTAACGCTAGCGTCAAGGACATGTACATTATCTTGTGTTTCTGTACCTTTAAAATGGTATTGATGCCAACTTGAACTTTCATCAACATTAAAAAAGACTGTGCCAACGCCGAGGTAGTATCGTTGCTTGTGGACGCTAAAACATAACATTTAAAGGCTATGATGTTGTCCTTGGCTGTTCACACCGTCACTTACACTGCAGAAAGCTCCATGAACTTGGAGACTCGTGGGATGCGCTGTTGACACTCCACTTTGGTTGATCTGTTGACGAGTGTGGACCAGAAGTTGAGCAATTTAACCCCAAGGAAGGTGGGAAAAAAAGAGGATAATCCAAGAAAAGCGGAAATGCAGGGTATACGGTAGGAACACCAGCCCCAAGTCCAAACTTGCAAGAGCCACAACATACTAACCAGTTGCTAAATCAGTGTTGACTGGGGGCGAGAGCTGTGATTAGTGCATTCTCGTCCCAGAATGGTCTACTTTGTTCATGGACCATTAAAAACATCAGATAGTAAACCTGGATTTCCAATATTGTACCCGCTACTATATTCCCCAAATATCCAACCAAGCTCTGTATTTCTACTCATCGCTAGAATACTCATCTGTACATCATTATTTGCTATGTCCACCCAACCTCCTGCCACCAGATTTCACACTCGAGCTCCTGACAGTCATGGAGAAAAAGTTACTAGTGTTGCTGAGGTGCTTGCAAATGTACATCTCGACTATGCTGATATGAAAACAAAGTAAGTTACATGTCAAGTTGTTTTATCTAATGGGCTGATTTTTTCTTTTCACCAGACTCAACGA
This sequence comes from Serpula lacrymans var. lacrymans S7.9, assembly GCF_000218685.1. Classification (NCBI taxonomy): domain Eukaryota; kingdom Fungi; phylum Basidiomycota; class Agaricomycetes; order Boletales; family Serpulaceae; genus Serpula; species Serpula lacrymans. The sequence continues at coordinate 161,370 of NW_006763292.1, read as the reverse complement.
CGTGGATGACTATCTTGACTCTTAGTTCAATGGTATCACACAACACTTCGGTTTGGTTGACCAGCAACTTGGTAATTAGGCATGTAAAACAGAAGAATGCAACCATTTTGACCGATTGCATAGAGAAAAATTGGCGACTACAAAAGATAATGTCCGTATCATCAGAGACAATGTTGCAAACTTGGGCCAGGGTATGGGCAATACGAAAGAGGATCTTCATAGCATCAAGGATACTTTGGGTGCAATCAAGGGCTCCGTTGACAGAATTCATGTCCTGTGCTTGAGGAGCATAACCAATGAGCTTACAACTATGAACAAGATGCACACCATGGAAATGTTCATGATGAAGCTTAATGCAAATGTTAGCATTGTAAACAGCAAGTGTTTTCCTTCTTTGCTTTCTCTGGTTGCTAATTAATTGCACATTTCTTACTCATACAGACAACTTGATGTTAGTTTTGGCTAAATTATGGGTATTTAGTTTAGTTCACTCAAGCTGGGTGTAGCACTAATGAATGGGTGATCATAGCCTTTCTGATGTCCCTGTGACGCCTGTACGGTCTTCCATTGAGTTGGTTCATTACCCTTCTAGCTTTTGTCACGTAGAAGAGTTTGACATGGACACGGTCCATGACCAGCTGGCTGCTGTGTCTTCTTCTGCACCAGATAGTCACCACAACAGACATGGTGGACCTGGACATGTGAGTTGTCTTTGTTTCAGTCACACCTGTTGTTGTAATGATAATACAGACATCATAAAACGGTGCTGTCGTCTTTTTTTATATATCAGCATTCATTCATATGCATTATTTTCAGCTATCATTACAATTGACATTTTGAGTTTATCCCCAGTCTCAGTTATCTGTACCAGTTACAATTCAAGCTGCACTTTCTGTACTATCATTATCATGGTAACCAAATGTTAGTAATGTTACGTTTAATTCACGCTTGAACTTGAAAGTGCAGATGACTGAAATTTAATAAAACCTTGCAAATTTGAATCGTTATTATCCAGACTTAGAGCACTACGCCATGGCCACTATCATAATGATCCTCACGTTCAGAGTCCGACGTCAATAATCATAGGAATTAATGATACATTCCCAAGGTTCCCCCTGATATGGAAAGACTTGACCATAAACATAGAAGACGAGCAAAGTTATACTACGCACACCTGTTCAAGCTGGTTATGATCTGAGTCAACCTGGGTTAGAGCGCTCAATGATGGCAGCTAGATTTAATAAGTTTCCTCATCATGACAGATGGGGCGCCAATGTGGGGCCTTGTTTTTGCATAAGTTCCAGACTCTGACTCGGACACGTCATATCAACGCTCAACCCTTGCAAATTCTACTACCTTTGCTTCCTCCTAGTAAGTCTAATTTTGCGTTGGGACTTATTCTAATATCTGACTGAAGTTTGAACGAGCTGTTCCTGTTGTCACCCCATGCTCTTCAAGTTGTTAGATGTTCTCTCGTCCTCACTTCCTAATATCAAGGTTCAAGCCCTCATGAATTGGGACCACAAATTTTTGAGCACAGTCAGTGGTGGTTGGTTGCAGATAAGGATTCCCTTATATAATGATGCATTGACATTTCACAGCACATAAATCAAAATTACATGTCACACATGTATTCCACATTTTACTCGAGCATCTCACCCAGCCTCCTATTCCTCAGTATCTGAGTCTGTGGTATTCGTTAAGTTGATGATTTCCTGTCTCCCCTCTCCTGCAGTCACATATTGTGTGCATTTGTGCAACGTGAATGTCCTTTGTGCCATGATGAGTCCCCACACGTACAACTCGCAAACAGCCTTTTGAACTCTGCCAAGTTTATGCCAGGTTTTGACCACAAGTCCATCTGGACCAACACGTTAAGTTCTGTGGGTGGGACTGTGGGTGATCTGGTTGGGACGGTAGGAGGGTCTAGGCAGTCACGAACTACCAGGGAGGTGGGTAAGCTTCGAGTTGGATGTTGTTGAATATATGAGTGCTTACCATGATCTTTCTTTTTAGCATGAAAACATGAGTTTTCTCTCTTCTTTCCATTTGTTGATACTTCAAGGATCCCAGATGTCCCAGCCTCAGGAGTTGAGTCTCTTCTGACATCACCATGGGAGTGTGCTGTTTAGGATCCATTACTTAGTAGGTGATGGTCGTAAACTTCTTTTGTGCCTTACTTTCAGTGCTGTTGTGAGATGGCTCGATAGCAGTGTAAAAACCAGTATATTTTACACTATGATTACTTTTGGCCATAATGCAACATTTTCGTGTAGCTTTAGGCATGATGGAACCGGACTTAGATGGTTAAGAGTGTTAAGAGGAATGTGACCAGTGTTTGACTCGACTGTAAGTAACATATCTTAATCTGGTTGCTTTTATAATCATCCTTCTGAAAGCCTTATAACAGTTCTGGATTTACAACTCAATATCATGTCTATAATACCGTTGTCGCCGTAGAGCTGGAGAGTAGAGGGTGTTCAGAAGCAAATAGTGATCCTCAATGATCCGCTCTGCTCTTGGAATCCATAGCCTCTAGTTGCTCCATTATTTCAATATGGTGGAGAAGACTGTCCAATAAAGCTGAAAAATCAGCACGTGAGCTGCAGTAATTCCACTATTTTGTATAATTTTATGATTTTTTGCTTTTTGTGTTCTGAAACTTTTGTATATCCTGAAATTTTGATATTCATGACAGCAACAATTCATCAATCATTATTGTAATAATTGAGTACCATATGTTTCAGTGTGGCCCCCTCTCCATTTGGACCTCCTCCAACTCAAAGTGTTGGTTTTACTGCTGCAATTGCAGTAAGTGTATCAGCATGTCTTCAGGCTTAGGCTTTTTGACCGCTCATCAGCTGCTAAACTTTATGGTGTGTTTTTTATTATTACTTTTTGTAGCCCGGTAGCAGGAGCTTAAGGTTCTCTTGGTAAGGTACATCTGCTCACATTCAATGTAATCATTACAATAATCTACTACTACTGCTACAATCACATTAGACTGAAATATTCGTGTTTTACGCTCCAGCCACAAACTCAAACTCGGATCCATCACAGTACTCAAATACATAATAAGCCCTTAATTGATACTAGGTATCCCCAACTTGAAAAGTTCTCTCCAGAAGTTGCTCTCAACTTCACATAGGTGCACCCGCCTTCCAAATGTTGCAGTCAGGGAATCATGACACATCTGAATCATCCAACTGCCAAGATGACGTCCGAACTTCGAGTTCCACTGGTAAACGCCTGCAAGAGAACACTCTCTGTCTGGGCCCCAGAAAAAAAGTGTGAGTCTATTTACCATCAGTCAATTACTAATGAGACAGGCTCTGACACAAGGAACTCTGATTACAGGTGCCATGCAGATCCATTAGTCCATCATGGACACCATTTTGGACAAACTGTCCATGCACTATGCAATGTCCAAGCATTAATCATGAACGGAGTAGTTTGGCTCGGGGAACTAGCTGATGTCCATGAAGAAGACCTTATATTTGAGTGAGTCTTTAATTAATTAGGGTGAAAGGACTATGGCACTCACTCCCTCTCACCTTTAGGGAAAAGCAGGAATTTTGCATATTCCAATCATTTTTCCGCATGGTCCCTGGATTAGAAGAACACTTGATGGAGGGCAATGCAGAGGAAACTGTAGCCATTGCAGAACTGGTTGGCCCTTGTCTATTATCCATGTCGCCCATATGTTCTCATTCTCTATTTAGATCCAGAAGGGTGCTTCTAGTGCTAGATCCAATGATATAAAGGGCTTAAAAGGTGTTGTTCTAGACTGGATAACACACAAAGGCAAGTGCCTCCATCCACCTCTGGCACGGAATATGAAGACCAATTATGGTTTCAATCACAAGAAAACGAGCGCACTACTTTGTCCTGCTGGCTTGGATTGGAAAAACACCGAGTAAGTTTCTTCCAACACAACTAGAATCACCACAGTTGAATCACTATTATAGGATCAAAGCCAAGCTGAGGAATGGTGAAATGCTGGTTTTGGGGGATCTATAGCTGATATTTTTGTATCAGGGCCATAGATATGATCCAGAAGATCCTTGGCAGGGGTTATTTTGGAATCTAATTCTTGTTTTGGTATGACGTCCCACATCTTGTTGCTTGGGTTTATATAACTTGCTGACAGGCTTATAAACATATCTTCACATCTCCAAGCTCCGTTAATTGAGAACACATTCTGGAAATGCACGCATCCACGGTATGACAAAAGTGACACTGGCATCAATACATCTCAACTCAGGTATATCTAATGGCCTTGATGTTATGTGTATTATTTATTCAACTGAGCCGCTCACTACACCAGGTTTGTTTTGCGTTGAGCTTATCTCCGGTATTTTCTCACACAGATACTGTTACAGATTCAGAGAGATTCTATAGCACAGTGCTAAACCTGTTGAATGAGCCAGAAGAAAGGGATGAAGTGAATAGTCTACTTGTGTGGTGGAATTGGTACGCCAAAATTCTGAGTCCTCAAGCTACTATGTGCTGATCATTGGTTTCTTCTGCTCTTAGCCAAATTTTTCCGAATCATTACTCTGCCCATCGCCTACCGTCGAAGGATAGTGCATTGGCTAAGATCAAGGAAAAGAGGGCAGCCTTGCAATGCAGACAAGAAGCACCCTGAGCACAATATTGACCAATGTATCACATCATCATTTCAGTACTATATACAACCTGTACAGCTATTCATCGTGTTATATATTGTCTGTTATTCTGCTAGACTCACTGAAAGTGCTGTAAGGTTGGATCACTAGCAAAACTACTACAGATACCTGTCAAGTTTCTCTTTATTATAATCTCCGCACATCAATGACCCACATATATCAGACTAGCCACAGTTGCAAGAATGTTCAAACATGAATGGTAATTCTACATGAACCACCATTGTGACCTGGCCAAACATCTAGATAGGACATCATAAGCAATGACAGGATGACAGGAAGTAGCCGGCCATCATCAGCAAACGCAAGAAAGCCATACCAGGGACGTGTGGTGCTATGTAGTTCCATGTTGTCAGATGAAGAAATCAAGATGAAATTGTTCATTGCTTCTCACCATAATCCACTCCGATGATGACAGGTTGTGTGCACCAGCATTATAAGATAGCTACTGGAATAGCAGGCCACGAGGATTCTATAAGGTGGATAATGTACATTGTGCATTATACAACAAGACACCTATGGTGGGAGTTTATCAAATTTTGCACTTCAGGCGACCACTTTGGGGGGGGCTCTTAGCTTGATCATTTTCACCAAAAGGATGGGGCTAAGAGCCCTCAATACCTTGGTCCTTAGAGGTGTTTAGGGTATTGGTGACAAAACCGGATAAACCTGGTCTCTGACGAAGCAGCCATTGTACTCCTAGGAGTCATTATACTGTAGCGAGTAGCACCTCCGACTATAAGTAGTAGGGGGTTTAGTATAGGTATACCTCAGTCGTTTCTATAGCCTCTCGGGCAGCGGCTGAGGTATGTTACATTACATTTATTAGAGATCACCTTAAACTAACATCTATTGTAGTTTCACTTAGGTAAATAATAAAGTTGTTTCTATAGCCTCTCGGGCAGCGGCTGAGTTTTACTTAGTTTTATTAATTGGTCTATAGTTTAGGTCTATATAGTGGGGACTAAAACCAATTAAGGATAATACCTTGGTCCTTAAAACTGATGGGGGATTGGTCCAAAGTTTATGACCATGTACTAGGGTCTAAAATATATCAGTATAATACCTTGGTCTTTGGAGGTGAATGAGGGATAGGTCCATGGCCTGTAATTGATTATGAGATAATACCCTTATCCAAAAATACTCACAAGTGGTGAAAAAAAATGATGAGATGACATTATTTATAGAAGTGTAGATGTAGGTCTAGAATTAACATACTTGGGACTCTTGATGAACATATGTATAATACAAGAATTATCATAAATGATAGATGTGTCTTGAGCAAAATATGATTGTAAATTTGATGAGAAATAGAGCTTGGAGATTAGATGTGTTTATATGTTAAAGGACAGTAGGTGAAATATAAAGAAGTTTTTATTTTTATTTTTCAAAAGGTCTTCACTTGTGTGTTTTTAGGAACAATAAAAAAAGTTGAACCTTGATGTGAATAAAATTGGATGGCTGATGGCCCTAGATTATATTATATATGATGTATTTTCTATGTGCTTTGTGTGTCAAACTGACATATTGCAGAATGCAAGGAAAACCTATACTATTTTTGGCTGTTGACACTATCCTAAATATGGCTGAGGTTATATCCCAGCCTGACTGTGGGTCTTATCACTTCATATGGCCAGGAGTCTTTATCCCACAATATTCAATAGGCCATGATCCAGATTGTGATTAAAACCCATTCAAGTGATTTGAGTAAGCTTTTTTCTAAAGTTAGAGCAAGGCATTTATTACAGTCCTAATGTGCAACATTAGATATGCTGTGTTCATACTATATTTCAAGGACCTGTCCCATTGACCTATATAATCATTGTTTTTAACCTGGATCAAAGTCAATGAACAACATTATTGCATCATATGATTCATGAGCCACATTAATAACCTGCTGCCTCAGGTAGGCCTTGTCACACAAGGTATTAACTCAAAGATCTGGCTGATGGACATGTTGCAAAGGGTATTATTCTGTTAAACATAATGGAGCCTATCCTGGACTTTTGTTAAAGCTTTACTGCCAAGGGTGATCCCACTAAATATAATAGACCTTGCTCCCTGGGGTATATATTATCCCACCATACTTGATGGGCCCTATTCCACATTTTAGCTAAAGGCCTCATGTTACAATTGACATACCAGTACCTACTTACACTTCACCTTTTTTGTGCTTTTACTTTTATTTTTCCAAGTCACATGACCAGTCATGTGACACAACACCTGACCAGTGTCTAGACTTAGCATGTGACCGGTCACATGCTAGACATCGGACTTTAAACTCTATTTACAACTGTACAGTACCTCATGTATTTTAGTATATATACAGGAGCAATACATGGGGAAGGACTCAACAAGTCCTCCTGTTGTCTACCAAATGGGTAACCACTCCCACCTCTTCCTCTTCTTTTGAGTGTTGTTTTCATTGTGCTCCAGTGCCCCAAGACTGTGCCTTGTTGGTGTTGTCACACCTCATCCCATACACTAGTTGTGGGCCTTGTTCCCCAGGGTATCATCCAATGATGTTTTATAGACCCTATTCCACACCTTATTTAAAGGCCTGGTCCCTCATAGCATCATCTCACAAAACACAATAGAATCTATCTGGCATACTGGTTGTGGATCTTATTCCCCAGGGTACCATCCCACAATGCTTCACAGGCCCTATGGGTATCATCCCACCATGCTTTATGGGCCCCATCCCAAATATTATCTCAAGGTCTTATCCCACCATGCTCGATGGGCCTTGTTGCCCAGGGTTCTATCCCACATCATATCTAAAGGCATTATACCCCAGGGCACCATCCCATCAAACACAACGGGCCTTGTGCCCCATGGTTTAGTCCTGCTATGTTTGACAGACTTTTTCCCACATATGGTTTCATGGCATTTGGTACCATGCCACTATACTTGATGGACCTTGTCCCCCTGGGCATCATCCCACTACTCAATATGGGCCATGTCCCAGCTAAAGGTTAATGACCTTGTTCCAAGGGTATCATCAGACCATATCTTGTGTTAAGGCCATGTTTGCAATGGCACTATCCCACCATATATGTAATAAAACTAAGTGAAACTCAGCCGCTGCCTGAGAGGCTATAGAAATGACTGAGGTATTTCTATACTAAACCCCCTACTACTTATAGGCGGAGGTGCTACTCGCTACAGTATAATGACTCCTAGGAGTACAATTGTGCTCCTAGGAGGACAATGGTGACTCCATGGAGAACAATGGCTGCTTTGGCAGAGACCGGGTTTATCCGGTTTTGTCACTCCCACTCGAGTGCAACCGTAGTCCCATAGCTTTAGAGAATTTCCAGTGTTTTTTGTGAGTGAGGGGTTTAGTGAGAATGTTGGCAAACATATCTTCTGTAGGAACATATCTGATTACTGCCTCTCCCTTTGATACTAAGTCATCTCGGATAAAATGATATTATATTTCCGTTGAATGTGTTTTGTGCGAGCACAGAACTGTGGATCTTGTGTAAGAATAATAGCTGCTTGATTGTCACAGTGCAATGTTGTAGGTCCATTTTGAGCATGTCTGATTTCTTCAAAAAATGTCCGAAGCCATGCAAGGTGTTGTCCAGCATTGCTCAATCCAATGTACTCTGACTCCGTGGAGGATAAAGCTACCATGCTTTGTCTTTTGCTTGTCCAGGAGATTGCTCCTCGGATGGTGATAAAAACAAAGCCTGATGTTGATTGAGACGTGTCTGGGTCTCCAGACCAATCTGCATCCGGATATCCATAGAAATCCATGTCCATGGAAACATCTGTGCCATCATAATGTAGTTCCATGTCCCTGGTTGCTTTCAGATATCGGAGGACACATTTTGCAGCTTCCCAGTGATGGCTCCTTGGTGCTGAGCTATGTCTGCTTAGTATTCCAACAATGTAGGCAATGTCTGGGCGGGTTCCAAGCATAGCATACATCAGGGAGCCTACAATTGCGAGGTATGACACTTGACACCCTTCAATATGCATCTCGTGTTGCACAATATCTTCCCCTGGAGCATTTGCAAGGAGTTTTGATCCATGGGCTATTGGTGTCCATACTGGTTTGCAGTTCTTCATTCCAGTACGCTCAAGGACTGTGTTAATGTATTTGCATTGCAATAGGGAGATTGTTTTGTTTGAACAATCACATCGGAATTCTATTCCAAGGATGTATTTTGCTTCTCCAAGGTCCCGCATTTTGAATATGGATTCAAGTTTGGCTTTTGTGATATCCATGAATTTTTGGGATGAAGCTCCTAGGAGGAGGTCATCTACATAGACAACAACAAAGCTTATTTGTTTGTTGTCCCGGAATACATAGAGACATGTTTCTGCATTTAGTCTTGTGAAACCAAGCTCCTGGAGCTTGCGATCAAAGGTTTTGTTCCATGTACAACCAGCTTGTTTTAACCCGTAGATGGATTTCTTCAATCTCCAGCAGTATCCAGGTTGGATAGGAATACCCCCTGGAGGAAGCATATACAGTTCTTCTTCAAGTTCTCCATTGAGATAAGCTGTGGATACGTCCATTTGATCAAGTTCTAGGTTGTACTTTGCTGCCAGGGCTAGAATAATAAGGATTGACTCTAAGTTTGCAACCGGAGCAAAAACCTCCTGGTAATCAATCCCCTCCCTTTGAGTAAACCCTCGTGCAACAATCTGGAGTTTGTATCTCTCAATGTTTCCGTTTTGATCAAACTTGATCCAGAACACAGGTTTTGATGTGATGGGTTTTACTCCCTTCGGAAGTGGAACAGTGTCATATACTGCATTAGTATTGAGACTTAGGAGTTCCTCCTCCAAGGCAGACTTCCATAATTCTCTATCCGGACGTGATAAGGCTTCCTTTAGTGTCCTTGGAAGGTCTGTGTTAGATGGACCGGTACTTGCTATTCCAGCAAAGAATGTCTCCTCTGTATCAGATGTTTCTTCATGAACCTCAGGAGTGTTAGGTTTCTCCATGGAGTTGTCATGCTGCTCTTTTCGAGACTGTTCCTCATCTAGAATTTTTGATAATCTCGGTTTTTGTCTGCAGGACGGGTCTGGAGACTGCTTCTGCGTACTCCTAGGACTTCAGCAGGCATAACTGCTCTTACAGGAGCTTGTGCAGGTACTCCAGGGAGTAAACACATTTGTGTGTATGTTGCCCCACTCACTCCTCGGAGGAATTGGATGACTCCTCGGAGGTGTTGTATGCCTTCCAGAAGCTGATCCAATGGACAGGCTGTCTAGCTGTATTCGGACTTCTTCCACATCAGCTGGCTGTACGTTGATGGGCTGTCCTCCCACTGACTGTGACTCTACTTTGGCTTTCCATTCTGAAGATGGCCAGTGTTTAGGTCTTGGTTGTAGAGACTGTTGTGGAGGGTGTCTTAGCTGATCAGGTGCTCCCACTGCTCTCGGAACATCTCCATGGAGGTATTGCCCCACTGCTCTCGGAACATTTTCATGCTGATATGGTTCCATTGCTTGTGGAACATCTCCTTGGAGATGTGGTTCCATTTGCAATTCATTTGGATCTTGGATCCGAGGGTCAGGATCATCCTCCTCCAATGTATTTTGGTCTGGACGGTGAGCATTCTCTGGAATGAGTCCCTCCCACTGATCTGTGCTAGTGTCTGTGTTCCAGGGAGCAGTGTCATCCTTTTGTACCTTTCCGTATTTATTGATTATGACATGCCAACTGGAAAACACAGTCCGTTTTTCAGTGTCTAGGACTTTGTAGGCTTGCTTTCCATGTGTGTAGCCAATCATTATGGCTTTGCGCCCCTTGGAGTAAAACTTTCCTTGCCTTTTGTCTTTTGGAATCAAGGCATATGCTTGGCATCCGAAAGGGCGAAACAAAGTTGGATCAACTCTCCTTTTAAACAGTATTTCATATGGGGCCTTTCCATGGAGTCCTGATGCTGGGCTGCGTGCTGTGATATATGCAGCTGTTTGCATGGCATCTACCCAAAATGACTTTGGGAGCTTGGAATCATGGAGCATAGTGGTTGCTAATGTAGCCAATGTCTGATTCATGCGTTCTGCAATGCCATTTTGTTCCGGAGTATCTGCAGCTGTAGTTTCTTGGATGACACCATCTCCTCGGAGTTGATTTTTGAATGCATTGCCAGTATATTCTCCTCCCCCATCACTCCGGAGGAATTCTGTGTATAGTGGAGTGAAGTTTTCTTCTCCCAAATGAGTCCGGAAGAATGTTTGGACATCTTCTTTCCATTGCTTGTATCGTTCCAGTGCTTCACTTTTATGTTTAAGGAAATATATCCATGGAAATTTGGAGAAATCATCTACAATGATAATCCAGTACCGAAAACCCTCCCTGTAAGTTGGTTTGATTGGTCCTCCAACATCTGTGTGCACAATTTGTATGGGGCACTTGGCTCGGTTTCCTCCAGTGGACTTGAAAGGTAATTTCTTCATCTTTCCTAAAGCACAAGGTTTCAGTACGGGTGTCTATGTCCTGGAGCTGTCTTTTTGTAAATTCGTTGCAAGCAGTCCATTCCAATGTGTCCCATTCTCCTGTGCAATAAATTTACATCTACTGCTGCAAAAGCTGACTCCGGGTTGATTTTGGGTTTTGCTTGGATGTGATAAAGTCCTCGCTTGTTTAAGGCAGTGAGGATAAGTTCCTCCTTTTTCCGAACTTCACAAGCATTTGACCCTGCTGGAAAAAGTGTTGATAACCCCATTTTGGACAGTTTGTGGACAGAGACAAGTGCTAACGTGAAGTTTGGCACAAGTAAGACATTTGACAGTGCAATATTGTAGTCCTTTTTGCCAACAGTTGCTTGTAGGATTACTGTTCCAATGCCAATGGCATTTACAGAGGATTCATCCCCAAAACTGATTGTCCTCAGAGGATGCAGAACACGGTATGTTCCTGGCTCAAACTAGGAGCGGTGAGGGACCATGTGGGATGTTGCTCCGGAGTCAATAATAATTGTTGTTTTGGTCTTATCGGGTTCCGACACAAGGTAAGCTTGAATGTGTTTAGCAAGGGGCTTGGAAATATGTACATGATCCAATGCAATATGACTCTGTTCCTCCTCGGAGTCAGATCTGAATGATTGCTCTGCTGTATTTTCCTTTCCCTTCTTCCTTTGACCTTTTTCAGCTGACTGAAGTGTTCAACACTCCGAGGTGTTGTGTGATTTGGCTTTGTGGAAGTTACACCATTTCTCCTCGGATTTGAGTGCTGATTTGGAACCTCCAGGGGCCTTCCCTGACTGTTGTGCAACTTCTGCAGTGATCCGGATCTCAACTGCATCAAAGGTAAGTTTATTTTCTTCAATCGTGTTGATTACTGATGACTGAAATATTTGCCATTCAGGAGTGCATGGGAGAGATTGAAGAAGAGCAAAAGCCATGAGTTTGGTATCAACTCCTAGTTTCATTCCGGAGAGGTGTGAATCAATTGTCCGGATTTTCACAATGTGGTCCTTGATAGGTCATGTCCCATCCCAGGACAATTTGGTGAGTTGCTGGAATGAATAGAAGGCCGAGGCAATGTTGGACGTTTGATGGAGTGAGACAAGTTTATCAAATAACTCCTTGGAGCTGGTGAGGTCTCCAGTCCTCATTAGGAGGGCATCAGAGATGTGGTCCTGGATGATTCCATGTGCCTTCTCATCCTTAAGTATCCAGGTGATCTCAGGATCCTCCGAGGAGGTAGGTTTTCCTGGTGAGGGCTTAAGCTCCTCTCCAGTAACAACCCGGAGAACTTTTTCCCGACGTAGCTTTGAGATGATCCGGAGTTTCCATATTTGAAAATTGTTGGGTCCAGTGAGAACTTGACATGCAGATGTATCGCGTGCTGTGGTTATGGTTTCGAGGTTGCCGTTTCAAATAAGAATTATTTCCTGCATAGCTTTTGCACACCAGGGCTCATAACCTAATAAAACTAAGTGAAACTCAGCCGCTGCCCGAGAGGCTATAGAAACCACTGAGGTATTCCTATACTAAACCCCCTACTACTTATAGTCGGAGGTGCTACTCGCTACAGTATAATGACTCCTAGGAGAACAATGGTTACTCCATGGAGTGGTGACTATGCGCCATGGAGAACAATGGCTGCTTCGGCAGAGACCGGGTTTATCCGGTTTTGTCAATCCATCCTCCCACAGATCGCAATTATGCGCATCTCTTGTTTCACAAAAACCCTCTGAGCAGAGTCAACAATAACACATCATACCCCATCTGCATTCAAATTCAAGGTATCCTGGAGAAGAGTGTAAATTGGGGAGTGTCTCACTGATATATGGTGATTCACTCTGATTATCTTTTATCAATCACTTACTCACACGGTACTGAATTTAACCTGGGTTATATTCAATGGTATGTAAGAGTTTGCAATTAGATTGTCCCAATCTAGTTGCAAACTCAGACTAAATAGCTATGTGGCTTAAAACTACATAGTTTAAGGGGCATACTCAGTAAGTAGAGAGACACACCTTAGAGAACACTTGGCATTGCATGTACAAGCTGCGCATAGCAGTGATACTCTTTGTAGCCATTCTCACCCAAGCTGATGTGTACCAGTTGACACAAGTTGCATATAGCCAGCAATGAGAATTTCCATTGATCTTTGAAGGGTCCACTACCCAATGTAATATTCTCTGTAGCAGATGGTGTAAAATGCAAAGTGCTGCAAAGTATGATATTAATTATGGAGAGTGTGCTTAGTATTGTATCATACCTGTCCCAAGGACCAAGCACTGACAGCAAGCTCTTTGTAAGGTATTGACTATTAGTCATACCTTGCATCCAAAATAGGTAGTGTTTCCTGATGTCCCTTTAGATAACAGCCACTGATTGTGAAGTCCTATCTGCCCTACACACAACAGACTATCCTTCCCACAAAGCAGATCTCGTGAATGACAAGTGGCATGTTCTGCAAAAAATCACCCTTTCCCGCAAAGATTTGCAAGGGAAAGTAGTGCCCTGCTCACACACTTTATTTCAGAAGGGGGATTTTGTAGATGTTGGTGTATCCCTCAAAATTAGTGTTTATAAAGGCTATACAGGCAAAAATTCCATTTGTGCTCACTTGAACCCCAAATATCTCTTGCAACTTGCTCCATCCCTACATTGTGTTTGGTGAGTGTTATCTGCTTGTCTGCACACCAATTTGTAATTATTTCTTATCAAGCTCCGAATAAAGTCCAACTCCAACAAAGGCTGATTGGCAACGAATGCCTCTCATATTTTGTCAATCACTATACAATTTTTGGCCTTGGATACTGATAAAAGCTTTTTGTTTGTAAATACACTTCAATACATTTCTCCATCCAACGTTCAGGTCTCCTATTAACATTTGAAATATGTGGTACCCCCCTTATTTTGGGGAAATGCAGGCTGCACTCTGATCTGAACCATTGAAATCTGGCTAGTCTCTTCCATCATTTTTCCATCCCCCTTGCAATGGGTTATGTCTTATTAACTCTATTTTCCTCTGCTGCTCACAAACATCCTCTGTTACATACTGGAAGTCATTACTTGCACTTGTCCCTCTACAATATCAGCCATTAAACACAATGCACCTACTGACTCTCCTGCTCCTGACAAATTTTTGGCCAAAAAAACTAAAACAAGTGGGAATGTAGATCAGCAAGTGTGCTCGCAAGGCATTGCTACATGATCTGCTGACAGGTGTGCCACCTTTTTAATTGTTATCCACTAAAAACATGATGTACAATAAGTGAACTCGCCCCTGAACAGATTGTAGCAAGAAAAGCAGGAAACAATGTGCTTTCCAAGGCCATGTAAGGAGTTCAACAACACCTTCTTTATGCTATGCACATACTCTCACTGTCTCTTTGCACAATGCAGTGACATCAATGTTTGAGGAAAAACTAATCCAGTGCATAAACAAGATCAATTCCATCCACACTCTTTATATACTTTCATCCCAGTTGTGTCCAAAACTTTGTCAATTACTCCAACTCAGAAAACTACACTTACAGCATCAAACAATTACCTCCCATCAACACTTGGGGAATGAAGAAGCACAAAAAAGAATGGTCTCACTAAATTTGCCACCCTGGAAGTAACACACCTTATACAATATGGGTGGTTGGTTGCATCAGCAAGGTCTGGTTCTTTGTGTCTGGGCCAAACAGTGCACCACACCCTCAATCAAATGTTGTTATTGATCTATTTAGCACAACCACACTTGCTATTTCTTATGATCTTATAGGTTCCTTGCAAGAACCTTAGCAAGGTTAGTTTTCAATGACTGCATGTAACTTCACATATTCTAACTGCCTTCTCTCTAAATACAGAAGGCAATAATTGAGGCAATATCATGGCCTGGCGCCATCAAACTCCTTTTGACTGACAAGGAAATTGTCAAACAGTGAGTTTCTATAACCTGCTTAATTTTTTGGCTCACAGACATTCAGGCTCTCCCGTTCTTGTAACTCATTCATTGAGAAATGCAATATAGATGCCTATTCTGCTTGTCATGTTAGCGTAAATGATGTAGACCTTATGGAAGTCTACAGTATATAAAATACTACAAACACAACAAAACTGTTGACCATTGGCAAACTTGGAATATATTCCTAGAACTACAATAACTGTCTGTCATCTACTCTTGTTAAACCACCAATAACATTTGACAGCCTCTTGTTCTCTGTTCCTCTTCTGTTTCTTTCAGTTGTGCACACCTTTCCCTTCTGATATGGTTGCAAATACACCTTGATATAGATATATACATGACCATGTAATGCACACTGGTAATGATACACAAATTACAGGTTAAATTTGGCATCCTTAGTACATTCATCAATATTAAAAGTCCTTTGTCCAATGCCAATCCCATGGCCACTTTTCAATTTATCAATATTGAAAGGTCCTTCATCTGCTGCCAATCCCTTGGCCACTCTTCCATTGATCAATATTGAAATGTCCTTTGTCTGATGCCAATCCTTTGGCTGCTCTTATATTCATTATTATTGAAATGTTTTTTGTTGGATACCATCAATACAAATATTGAAATTTCACTCCTCTCTTTTCACCTCCCTGCACTGTCAACTCCCCTCCGACCAGGAAGTGGAAGAAGCAGCTCAATGTCTACATGTGATTATGCCATGCATTGGATTACACCGAGGGCATCAACTCTTACATGAATAGAACCCTTTGTGGAAGATCAGCTTGTGAGTAAGTCTCTGCCCTTCGCCATCCGCACACTTTACTGAAGCTCTGCATGTACACAGTGATTTCGCAAATTCTAGTCAACTTTGACCCCCAACAACAGCCCTAATTATTTACCTGTTTCCAAGTGAAACCGGTCATATTGCAAATCCAAAACATGACACATGAATGTCTTGAAAGTGGTATTCTAGGGATCTCCATGCCTTACTCACCTGACAATCCTGCCATGCTCCACTGCTTGGAATCATTGCCAGGGCAATCTACCATGCATAATTTGGGGTGTTTTTATGATTGTGTCCCTCAGCGTGATTGTTCCTATTACCAGTTATATTGATCAGTTGCCTCTCTGACATCAACACAGATCCCAAACCACATTGCCAATTTGTTATTTGTGCATAAAAAAAGGCCCTTACTTATAGCCAAAATCTTATCCTGAAAAATGGGCCAATCTTAACCAACTGGGTTGAAAATGCATGTATTACTTCTCAGGACATCACACACAATATCTGGTAGTATTTTCACAGTGGAAATCCCCATCATCTATTGCTGAAGAATGCTCCTTCCTCTCTTTACTGCAAAATATTGACCTCAATGCCTCCTAGCAACTCAGATGCTGCAACTCATGTTTCTCGTACTATACATTCTCACATGCATGTAGGTCTATTGTGTCTTGTCTTGCACCACTCTGACAACACTGGCATCTCTATTACCAGTGCTAGTCATGCATGTACAAAGCTGGTTATGTCCCAACAGATGGTGCTTGCCCTATGATCATGTGCCTTCTTTGTCACATGACAAATGCTCATGCTCTCATATCACTCAACTCAACTACCACTTGTTTTTCCCCCCATCATCCTTGCGGCACAAAAACTATATCAAACTTACTGGGATATCCATGACACACTCAATGAAGAAGCATCTACTCTAATACCTGAATACAACAACAACATCCTACCCATTCTCTCTTTCAAGTGTGAGCCAAGCTCCCATATCCACCTCATAACTTTCGACAGAGTACCTTCCTTTACAACTTCTATCAAGAATAACATCATAAATGGCCTTCAACACCCACCTGCATTTTTACCATGACCATTGCAAATGGTGTGGTGGAATTGTTGCCAACAAACACTCCTGTTCTGATCCTTCCGCCGCCACTCACTTCTCCCAAGAGATATCGGCCTTTTGAACATCTTGGTTCCTTCATACTTGCTCCTCCTTTCACTTTTGCAGTTTTTTACTAATTTTCTATAGTTTCATTACATTTCATCACCTCATTTGATCCTGCATTGACAATATATTACTGTAGTGTACTCTCATTTGACTTTCATTTGCAGTGCATAATGAATGTTCAAATACCTAAAAGTACTTTATTGCCAATCATTGCTTTACAATATTTCTATAAAGCATACTTTTTCGCATCAACATACTTGTAACGTGTCTGTCCAAATCCTGCATTCAAGAACCGTATGGGACACCAATAGCGATAATGATGCTGTATCATACCATGAAAAATTTCATCTACGCAGGGTGCCCTGAGGACTGTGCTATAGTGAGTCCCGCATTTTTAACCTGTCACGCAGAAATCACGCCTGTTGTGCCAGTTTGCAGGTAAGATAGACCTCATCCACAATCAACACCATCACGTGACAAAAGTGTTACACTTCAAGACAAATGAGAGAAATTGCTATCTTCTCATTCCAGTCAAATTATTTAGATTTTTCCTTTGCGAGAAAAGCTGCGTGCAGTAAATATAAGTAGATTGTTGCAAGTAGAATCTTGAAAAACAATGTTGTGTAAAAAGAGATAGACATCTTGTGACAAATATGACTGAAAATTCAGCCACATTGCATTGTCACGTGTTGTGCTGCTGAGCGCTGAGGATTCTGTGTTGAAGTACACAATGCCAAAGTGTAAACTAAAACAGCTCACCAACCTTGGTGGTTGGGCAGCTTTGAAGACAACACGCACTTGTTCTTTGCCATTAGGTGACCTCAACCAACCCTGGTCGGCAGAGACCATGTCAGCGACCATTTGAGATGCCCCCTCACCCTTAATATGCTTTCATTCCAGGTGCCATACAGGATCACAGGCAGCTGTTCACAATCATTGATAAATCCATGTATCCAGTCTTGCAGCCTCCGTGCATAATATGGACCCTTTTCAAGGTTTTTTGCCATCCTTGAAGATGCAGCCTGCCAGCATCTTTGTTTTTCTGATGTGGAGCCAACATATATCCACAGAAACTGTTGCATGCCTTCCAAGCAACTACAGAAGAGTAGATCAAACTCTGGGTCTTTGTATCCTCTCCCACTATGTCTTGGTGGCCTCAATATTGTTTTGAGGTCATCTAAAGCTAAAGTAGCTTCTTTGATAGATGGTGGAGGCTCAAATACTCCAATTGATGAAACCACTGTATTGTGATGCAAGACTATATGAGGTGAGCTATCAATTGGCTCTGTAGCCTGTTGCTCACCCTGAGTCATCATACTGGCATTATCTTGTATCACAGCCTCTGCACATCCATTCATTTCCATTTCCCTCATGTGATCATCACTGGCATTCATCGGCACTGTTGGAGCTGCCTCTGACCCTTGTACTATGTTCAGGTTGGCCTTAGTTGACACTTCTGGGATGGTTGGATGTGCAGGTGAGTTTGCTCTTTGGGATGTAAACAAAGCTAATTGAGTGCTGATGGCTCTGAAAAGCCTACATCTTTTCTTTTGAGGACTTGCAGGAGGTGAAATCATGGTGTCTGAGGGCAGTATCTATGAGTGTTATGTCAGTATGCATAGAACCTATAGTCCAATGAAATGACCACACATTTTCCTTATTTTCTTTGTTGCTCTTCTTTCGGTGAAGAGCACCTTTAAAGTTTGAAGGTTATTTCACCAATGATGAGATCCTTGCTTAGGCAAACAAAGCAATAGATATTGTGGAGAAGCACTATCCAGACAAGGAGCATATCTTTGTTTACAACAATGCCAAAACTCACCTGAAGCGAGCAAATGGTGCCCTATCTGCAAGGCACATGCCCAAGTTTGCATCAAAGCCAGATAGTAACTGGGGTGTTGATGTTAATGTCCGAGATGATAATGGGAAACCAGTGTACAGCCCAAATGGGAAGCCCTCAAAAACAAAGGTTCACATGGAGGGAGCAACATTTGCTGATGGCACAAAGCAGTCACTTTATTTTGAGCCTGGACATCCACAAGCTGGGTTTTTCAAAGGCATGGCTATCATTCTCAGCAAGCATGGTTTTGTTGCAGTCAAATTTCCGTGCTCAATGTCCAGACTTCAAGTGTGCAAAAGGGGTCACTAATTGTTGTTGCTGGCACATCTTGTTTAATTAACCTGATTTTGCACAGATTGAATCATTACTGGAGATGACATGCAAAGCCCGAGGCTTTACTGTAATATTCATTCCCAAATTCCACTGTGAACTCAACTTTATTGAGCAATGTTGGGGCTTTGCAAAGCACATTTACCAACAATACCCTGCTTCATCAAAGGAAGCTGATCTAGAATGTAACATCCTTGCAGCCTTGGAATCAGTGCCTCTTGACACCATGCGACGGTGAGCATTATATCTCCACCTTATTCATTTAATATTACTCAACAACACCATCCACTGGCAGATATTATACATGATCATGCAGATTCATTGATGCATACAAGAAGGGCCTCAATGGGAAGCAGGCAGGATGGGCTTTAAAGAAATATCATGAACATTGTGTCCTTCCAGAATGCATTCTTAGGGAGTTATATACAGAAGATATATAAATCATTGTGTGCATAATTCCTAAGTTGCAGTGAGAGTAACACTGGCTGTCACAGGCCAAGTCACGTCATGTGATGGCGTCGATTGTGGATGAGGCCTATCTTATCAGGAGATGTGAGTATGTGACGTCCGAATGCTCAGTAGCATCCGAAATGGTGGGGAACGACAGTACAGGAACTGGTGCTACAGGTTCCCTCCCGCGGCAACGCCACGGCGAGTCTAAGACTTGAATTATACATCAAATGGTAACATGGTGATGTTCTTCTTCTAAATTATAATCACCAGTCCTAATGTATAACACCGTGTTAGAAATGACTATTACCTTAGGTGCCACCATCCATATTGTTCTCCATTCCGCCATTCACTTGAGTTACACCTCCAGACGCATCATGAGGAGCAGATCCATCGTGCCCCTGCGCACCGGGATGCACACCATGAACTCCGAGTCCATGGCCCTGTCCTTGTCCCTGTCCGTGCTGAATATGTGGACCGCCGCCATGCATACTGATGCCCAAGGCACCGAGACCAGTGCCGCTGCCGCTAACGACTCCCATAGGGCTTTCGAGATACAGGCGAATAAGGACGCTTTCGAGAGCGGCGATGCTTGAGCCAGGGTACTCGAATGCACGTGCGTGATCGCGGATGGATGTGAAAAGCACGCTCATGCGGTCCCAGCGTTCTCGCTCGGAGGGAGCATTTGTCGCGGGAGGAGGCATCTGTTGATATGGCGCGGGAGCATGTGGAGATTGCTGATAGGGTTGGAAATGCTGGGGGAACTGCGATATGTTGGGTGGATACTGTGGCATGTGTCGCTGCTGCTGCTGCGAAAGTGACATAGAGGATGGATCACCGCTGGCACCCGAGTTCATGGTAGAAACTGAGGGAGTAGGCATAGGCGAACCACTCCCTACTGAGGGTCCTTCAGGTGCCACTGAAGACGAAGCAGGTTGAGAGCTGCGCTTTGAGCGTTCCTTCCCTTCTTGCACAGCAACCCGTCGACCTCGTCGAGTGAATGGGAGATTCGCTAATCCGATGGGATGAGAGTGTTCTGATATATCTAGTGAGATGATGAGATCGACGACCAGTACTTTGAAACATCAATGAGACTCACAGCAAGCGCGTACGTCTTCTGTGTCAAAGTATGTCTTATAGCTTATGGATGCCTGGCAACCCTGTCCTTCAAGCTATCCTGGCCAACGAAGACATTAGCAGTGCTTGTTCGAAAACTGCAACGCATTTTGTTCACTCGACGGCACATACCTTTCTGCTAGGAATCTTTCTGACTCTTTCAGGATGCTTCTTGACATACTTTTTGCGTCCACTCCTTGAATGGCGAGCACAAACGAGCTTTGTGTGGTCCTTGAAACGAGGCGGAACAGCTTTACTACCATGGGTGTCTCCCTTCACGAACTCGACCATCTGCGTTTCTTCTTCCTGTCTGCGCCAGTCGTGAAACGCCGTAATGGAAGGAAAAATGAGCGTATAACCATCGTCTGAATCACCTGAGCCGTACGGTGCCCTAGACAAGCCTGGTTTCAAAGACGTTGCCGATGCCGCCGTCGACGTCGAGGCTACGGTAGTGGACGTCGAGCTGACAGAAGGAACATTTTGGGAATAAGAAGAAGGCTGGTTCTGCTGCAAATGTGGAGGCAAAGGCTGGGACATCGCCAGTTGCCCGAGCCTGAAATGCTGGAAACTCATTTTTTTTTTTACAGGAAATCTGAACAAAAAAGTCGACAAAAGTTTTGCCAGCTTAAGTTTTCAACCCCAGCCGAAAGCCGCAAAATACAGGTCGATATAGAACGAATCAAAACATCAAGACAAATGTATTGTTCTGTATCTATCTAAATACGAAAATGACCCTCTCAATCCTTGAAATATTATTGTCAATGTATTATTTGAGTCTTCTTCTTCCTTTGATATCAGGACTGTTCAGCTCCTGGTACCGTACGTAGGTTGCCAGGTCTGTTTTCGCCTTGGTCACAGGAAATAGTACCGGATATCTCACCGAAGCACAAGTTCTCGTTGAATAAATAATTCGAGTTTTTAAAAAAAAACGAAGTTTATACAATTCTAGTTGGACCCGCCCGCAGACATGTGATCCCCCCTCAGGCCTGTATTTTGCTAGTCTCGTGACCAGAGCTAGGAGGGAACGTCCTAGCGTCTGGTGACTTTTGATAGGTGACGAGTGCATCGAGTCACACCTGTCCGACGGCTGCGTTCGGCAACGTTGTTACAAGAACCGAGCAGTAGCTTACAAATCGAAATTTTATCTTATCTTTCGAACCATGATCGATCCCACTGAATGTGAGAGCCTGTCTAATTGCAATAGCGGTGAGGCTTTTTTCGAGGACGACAACAATCCATTTGCCCCCTCAGCGGTCAATAATACACACAATTCATTATCATCCACTGATACAGAGCCCAGTAGTGACCCAGAGAACTTAAATATACGCCCTGTCCAGCTACAATACACATCTCAACTCAAGACACAACTCACCGGCACTCCTGCTTCCAAAGTTCGCTTGGTGCTGGAATACATGAACATGCTTGGGCTCAATCTTCCCTTATTCTTAGATTATCTCAGCTTGGGCGACTACAACTGCATCACGGACCCTGAGATCCGCTATGAAAGGACAGCTCTCATGGTAAGTGATGAGCTTCCAGTGATACTGGCCCGCTGGCATAAACCACCCCAGACCAAGGGCACTCACAATGCGCGTGCAACTGTGGGAAAGGATGTACTCGAGGCATTTGCCTTCTCATGTGTTAGGGAAGCTATTGAAAGAGAATTAAATAGCATACAGGAGTTAGCAAAGTGCCCGCCCAAAGATGTCAGTGAAGAGGGTCTTACCAGCCTGCTAATTGACGACTTGGTCCTCAAACTCCAGAGTCCTGGCTTTGGAGGCACACCCAAGCTGTGGGAGCTCCTTCAGCGACTAACAAGAACCCCTACACAAGAGAAACAAAACTCTGGGCAAAATACAGATTTCGTGAGTGCTTTTACAGTCTCTATATGTCTTTCTTTTCTCATTTGACCCAAGTGATCATCTCAATCATTTTTCAGCTAATGTTTTCCCGCTCGCATCATCATAATAGGTGGCCAAAGCTTCTCACCACCTTCCTTTGCTCTCAGGGCATTACAATGAGTCATCGCTGGTCAGTGCGTGCATTCAAGTCTATTTCTTCCAACCAAATGGACAAGGTTCGACACCTTGTCAGATCCCACCCATTTGTCATATCCCACGACAACCTCAACATCCCATTTCGTGTATATTCACAGTGTATCGACAACCAAAGCCATTTTGACTCTGGGACTGCAGCAACTGTATATTTCCAACCAGATGCTCCACCTATTGCTCCTCTGTGTAATTGTACACTACAGGAATACCGTGCAGCTGGTCGTCTAACTCCCCTAAGTACATCTGAAATTTTTGCATTGGAATGTGAAGCGACACCTTCAAGACATGTTTGAGACACATTCCGTGTTTTACGGTATTTGATTGAATGTCCTGAATTCATGCAACCTATTCACACCGAGATGATCTGGTGTTCACCCCTCCTCTGCCAATTCAACAACTTCCTTCTGGCCGAGCATATGTTACACAACAGTACATGCTCGGGACAGTCCATATCGAAGAAGCAAGTTATGAAGGGAACAATAAACTATTGACAGAATGGTTTAAGCAGCTTGGGCTGCATTCTGACGAAGAACAACATTGAACTGGCATGGAGCGTGTCATTCCATGGGTGGGTGACCAGCTCACTATTGAGCTCCTCCGCGGCCTGTACAAGTTTTGTGCCCAGGATCATAATGTTTTTGACCAAATGGATTGGATCATCCCAGTGTTTGGCTGGTTCCACTTACAAATGGCCTTCGCCAATTCACTCCATAAGCAATACCTTGGAACTATAGCTGGTCGTGGATTAATGCATGCATTCACATTGCTGGAACGCAAAGGACTGAACTATGTACAGACCACGGGTCTGTTTCATCAAAACTTACATGACGCTATCACTCATGTTGCCGAGGCTCACATTTGGACTTGTTGGCAGGTAATTGGAGTGGTCAATAGCTTAGCAGAGCTGCAAAGTAAAAATCCAGCTGAATTACAACAAATAGCTGAAACAATCATTCAAAAGTTGTCATCAACAGATGTGCTCGACGATATCAAACTACAGCCAGCTGAGAAGCAAGATCAGGTATTCCGTCAATCTGTGATGTGGAACCGTGATGTGTTGAGGTATTTGGACCTCCATGATGCCATCGAGAGTGGAGACATTGGAGTTATGGAACAATCACTACCTCACCTACTCTTTCGCTTTCTTTTGCTTCGCAGGAGGGGGTAACTCAAAGTATACAATTGAAATACTCGAACTTCTTCAATGTATTTATCATAAATGGCCCCCCCAAGTCAAGTAAGTTGCTCAACTATAACAGAATTGACAGCGCACTGACAGGCACACAGGCAGTTTATACAAGACAGATGCTGGCTAATGAACACCACTGGCCTGCCACACCAATTCTTTGCTATAGACATCAGGAAAAACCCTTTTGCTATATAGCGCTATATAGCCACCACCTATATATATAAATGAATTCATAGAAACTATAGTACTATCAGTGCAATCATAGCTCTTATAGCCCTTATAGCAAAGTAGTGGGCAAAATTTTAACCAAGGGGAGAAGTATCTATAATTCCCTCAAATTCTGCATTAATCTAATAAATTTGTTCAATAATAGAAAGAGGCCAGAAGTGTTTGGAGTCAAGTATATTAATATAGGCAAGATACTATAAGTGCTCTTATAGCCTATAGTAGCCTACATAGCTCCTATAGCTGTAAAGGTCATAGTTATAATATAGTTCAAGGTGTTTAAAAGGGCTAATAAATTCTACAGTACTAATTAATCATGTAGCCTGTATTAGTGAAACAGTAGTTTGTATTTTTGATATTTATAAAATAAAAATAATGATTTATCCAAATATATAAGTGGTGACAATGAGTAAAAAAATAATCTAAGTCCATGAAAGGTCAATATATAATACCTGTATAATACATTTTATAAGCTTTCATGGTGTAGTGGATAAATGTGATGTTTGGCTATATTGCTTAGTCACCCAAAAGCTGACTAGGAGGTTGAGAGTTTAAATCCTGTCTGTGTTAATTTTTTTTTTATCAGCCACACAACAATTTCCAACATCTATAAGAGCATTTATAGAGCTATATGAGGCTTTATAGATGGCAGAGGTTCTATAACAGGTTTGACCACTATAACAGCTTTATGAGTACTTATAGTGCTATAAAGCTCTATATAGCTACCCCCATTTTTCCTGATGGACAAAGACCAGGAGCACAACATCAAAGAAAGTAAGGTCAGTATTTCTATTCTATGCAGGTGTTTCAATTACACAGTTTTTGCAGGTGACATTCGCTGTGCATGGTGCTCATGCTACTTGAGATCTCATGAAAGATCGAGCACCTGCACTGCCAATACTTCAAGCTGTCTGAAAACACTTGGAGACACAAATCCAACCCCTCCAACGAGGCATCTCCCATACAGATCCCACCTGCACTGCCAACACTTCAAGCTGTCTAAAAACACTTGGAGACACAAATCCAACCCCTTCAACGAGGCATCTCCCATACAGATCCTAGCAAAGGGAAGGACCTTGAGCGTCTGCATGATGCCTACACAAGCTCACAGGTTCACATTGAAGTAGAGGGTCGTACAGCTAAAACCAAGGCAGATATCATTCCAGATGTCGTTACTAATGGTGCACTCAACATTGTCACCCTCAAAACAATGTTGAACTGGTGGGACAACTGTGATTACAAGCGATCTATGGAGGAGACTTGGTAGGCTGGTTATTTTCACTGTGTAGGCAGAAAAATGAAATATATATTATGTGTGACTATGACTACACAACATTATGCTAAGTACTTCAGTATTACACCTAAGGCCTCCTCGCTTGTGACTTACGAAGGGAAATGGGAGTGAATGGGGAGTGTGCGGTGTATGAAATAGTGTAGTTATAGTCATTTGGTGTGAAGGGGGATGGATCGGCAATGTGCACTGGCAGTCTATCTACAGGCCAGTTGGTGTATAAACAAGGGCCGGTTTGCGGTGAGGGTGTCTGTGGGACAAGAGTGTCAAGCTTGGCATGAAATCTAACAGATACATGAGGCTATGCACAACCTTTACACTCGAAGAATCAACAACTTACTGAGAGAACCCTGGAAGGGGTACATTTTCCTTCTGGCTTGTGCGAGGCTTTTTTTGGATAGCCCTTGTATCATCCCTGCTCTTCGTCTTGATGACTCTTGCATCCTCCTCCGTCTGACCTCCTCCTGCCTCTTCAACTTTGCAGCTTCTGTGGCCTGCCTCTTCAACTCTCGCTTCTCTATCTTGGCTGCTTCCCGCAGCTCCTTGTCCTGATGATTTACATCAGCCAACACCTTCAAAGCTTCCTCCCCATATCAATCCACAAGTGCCCAAGGTGCAAGCAGGCCCTCATGAATCTCTTCAAGTGTTTTCCACAGGTGGTTTGAAGCAAGGGACGTCAATGTGGGGTCAGGGATAAGGACATCACCTGTGAATGAACAGTATAAGAAGTCACGGCGCCAAACTTGAGCACACCAATGCTGGAGTGCAGCATTGGCATGGCTCAAGTGCTGTAATGTTCGTTGCACAGGTTCTTGAGTTATGGTGTGCATGGGTTTTTTGCCTGCTTTATTGATAGCTGCACAGCTTGCCTTACCTGATTGTCCTGGTGGGTTGTCAAAATGCCTATTAGCAACAAGCCTTCGACAACCTTTTGTTTTGATCCATTTACGCAAGGATGCCTCAATTTTTTTCTTGAACTGTAGGTCTTCTTCTGGGTTTTCAAGCTCCAGGTTGGTTTTTTTTCTCCTTTTACTACACACTCTCCATCTGACAAAGGTTCTTCTTTGACCACCACACTAACACCTACCTTACGGAGCACTGAGGCCTCAACAAGCAAAATGGCTTGACCTTGCATTGAATGGAGCCGTGCTGCCCGACCAGCTCTCTGCATCCAATTGGTGAGGGATTTGGGCACTCCAAACTGGATTACCAATTCAACATCAGGTATGTCCAAACCCTACACAAACATTTTAAGCGGTTGTTCAACTAATGCTTTTTTCACCTTACCATCCCAACAATCTCTGTTACAACCAACAATCTGGTTGTCGCTTCAGAAAATCTTTACAAGACAGTCTTCTTGGTGCGCACAGAACATTGTGAATTCAAGAAGTCGACTTGAGCCTGTAAACTCTCAGGTAAGAGTTTCCTGAGATGCCGGTGTGCAGCCTGCGAGTTTTTTACAGTATTTACAAATACCAAGGTCCGTGATATATTTTCTAGTCTTTTGGCGTTACTCACCAGAAAATTTAAAGGTAAATAGTCTTTGGAGTTGGGGATATAACAAACTTCATGAGTGATATTTGGTTGGTCATAACCCTAACTTTCTTCTGTCCCTAGATACATTCCTTGCTATCAACAATGTACCACAAAATACTTACAACTCAGTCTGCAGAGCTATTCTTTGATACTATCCTGAAAGCAAGATGTTTTCTTATGAGAAAGTCAGACATTGGGTAGCTGAACTAAGCGGGGTGGACTCAGTTGTCCATGTCATGTGTATTAACTCATGTTTAGCATACACAGGTCCTTTTGTGGACCTCACTGCATGTGCAAAGTGCGGTAAACCCCGCTATGATCAAGTCAAGAAAGTTGCAACTGGTGGACAACTCAAGGTTTCTTGGCAACATTTTCACACCATCCCAATAGAACCGCAGCTGCAAGTGCTCTGGAGACATCCAGATAGTGCTGACTGTAACAACCAAAGTTTGTATACTCTGGCATACAACAAGACAAGCAGAGAGTGGTGGATGGAGGAGAGGATAATCTCTCTTATGGTAGGACCGAGTTTGCTGTGGGTAAACAACAGGAGGACTCGCTGAGGAGTCTCCTTGATATATTGGGGTTTATATACATCTACAGGCTATTTGTACATGTGTACTATACAGTTGATGAAGGCAGTGGCTGATGATGTCATAGGGCACAGCCCGTGTGACCAGCTCCACTCTGTGAGAGACTTGTAGCTAAGAGTGAAGGAAAGCAGTGCAGCACGAGAAAGTGAAATTTTGAACAAAAGGAAAGTGCCGCATGGCACAGTGTGTGAAATTTACAAAAAAAGTTAAAGTGGAGAATGAAATTTAAAGGTCCAAAAATTGTGTATCATAACAAACAGCATGGGTTATCGTGCACGCACCACAGCCAAAATCTTTGAATCACTCAGCGGAGACAACAATAGCCTGCTATCCTATAATGACTTCTTTTATGGCCAGGATTATCTTGACACTGTTAAGGATGGCAGTATACGCTCTGAAAACAGGGTTCTTATGATTTCACTTGACAGTGCCCAACTGTTTCAGAACAAACCTTCTGACTGCTGGATCTATATCTGGGTAGTCATGGTCCACCCACCTGATGTTTGGCACAAGAAGAAGTACATGCTGCCTGGCGGTTTCATCCCTGGGCCAATCAAACCAAAAATTCTTGACTCGTTCATTTTCCTCGGATTCTATCACATTGCTGCAGTTCAAAGCAAGGGCCTCCCAATCTGGGATGCTTTAAGGGATGTTTACTATATCTCAAACCTGTTCATTGCCATTGCCATATCTAATGGACCAGGTTTGGTATATTGCAATGGTTTTGTAGGGTATCATGGGAAAAATAGCTGTAAAGCAATGTGCGAGCAAAAAGGTCGTCACAAACCAGGAGAAACGCACTATTATCCAGCACTGTTTAAGCCACACAATTATGACCACAATGAAATTGACTTTTGCCAGGTACTTCCGAGCTCACTAACGACATATCAAGCCAACTTACAATACCTTGTTGTCTCTCTGAATGCCACTCAGTACAAGAAACACCGTCTGGAAATGGGCATATCCAAACCAAGTATTTTTCTTAGACCGTTGCCTCGTCACCATTTTGGCATCCCAAAAACATTTGGATCCAACATTATGTTAGAATATACTCTGACATACCAATACCCCATAGGATAATACCTCTGATTTGTAAGCCAGCCCAGTATGCAGCAGCTATTCTGTGTAAGATGTCCGTGGTTGCATGTCATGTTTACGATCCTACATTGTATAACCTTGGCCATATAGCTCAATTGGTAGAGCAGCTGGCATGTATCCAGAAGGTTCCAGGTTCAATCCCTGGTCTGGTCATTATCCAATTTTATCACATTATGCACCTTATTGCGCTAAATATACCTGACCTTCTCATCAGCTTGTGGTGGAAAACCATTGACTGTGAGACAACCAGCAATAAGGGCAGCTGGAATTGGGGAGTATTAGTAGGAGACACATGGAAAACACACGGAAAAGCCATTGTCGATAGTACATCCCATCTTCCAGGTTCATTTGATTGTCCACGACAAAACCCAGCTGAGAAGATCACCAGCAGATACAAGGCCTGGGAGTTTTTCTTATACATCTATGGACTGTGCCCTGGTATCTTGTATGGCATTCTCCCAGAGAAGTACTGGAGAAATTTTTGCAAACTTGTTTTTTGTGTTCAAATATTCAACAAACACCGGATATCCACATCAAATTTACAACAGGCACACAAAAAGGTGCTCAAATTCTCTGCTGAATTTGAGCTTTTGTACTACCAGCAATGAACAGATTGTCTCCATTTTGTACAACCATGTTTAGATACCGCTTGATATCTTGGTCCAGATGTTGTCGCAAATGGCCTGGGTATTTGTTCATCTCAATGGACAATTAGGAAACCTAGGGCAAGAATTTCATCAACCCTCAAATCTGTATGCCAATCTCTCTCAGAGAGGCCACACACTGGCTGTTGCGGATGCCATCCATGGTAGCTCCAAGTCACCACTCATACCCTTAAGTGCAATAGAGCCAGCCTCTGTAGTGGTCCCAAACTCCACAAGGGGGAACCCACCTGCTGTAAAAAATGCCTAATAGGATGCCGCCTGGAAACTACAACACACCTTTGTATGTATTTGTTAAAGCCATACACTTTTTTTTGAACTCTTTCTTTGAGCGGCACAAAAACCCACCTGGAAATATTTGTGCTCATGACTGGGTCAAGGAGTTTCCCAACTGAGCTACAGAAGAGTACAAGATATATTACAACAGCCTCAATACCCAGGTGAAGAAGGTATATACACATTTTTCTATCGAGAAACAAAGCCACTGACTATGTTAAACAATATCCCATAGCTCTATGAAGAATGTACAGCACAGGCTACCAAAGCACATGTGCGTATTGTAATTTTCATTCTGTGGTCTCTAGCTCATGATAGTATTATTTGTCAAAAGAAAGAAGCTGTCACAAATGTGTCCAAAAACAAAGTTGCAGGATGAACTAGGGCGTTTTCTTGACACCACCCTACTTTAACATATAGTTCTGGGTTTTTCTATAATATTTCAATCCCTTCTGTTCTCTCAGTAGCATTTTTATAAGAAAAATGTATATTGGATTCAGATATGTTTTCACATGTTGGACAACTATATAATCTATTAAAATCTATTGCAATCTGTTCCAATTAATATTTTCTATTTCACTCGATTTGCTGAGATTTATTCTACAAAAGAGTATCATATTTCTATGGAAATCTAGTCATAATGGTGCACTAGATTTCACTTGATTGTACTCAATTTCTGTAGAGCCGGTTTTCACTGGGCTTGAACTCAGGAGCCTCATTCAAGGCCTGTTTCTAGGAGGGGGGGAAGCAAGTAACCAAAAGTCGTCATCTTGGTGACCACGTCTAGCTGGCAAATGTGTAAATCAAATAGAAATGCTCATTTACAAGACAGAAAAACTGCACTAGTGATTAAGCGGTTATCAAACCACTTCAGACAGCCAAAAAATTGGGGCTCTTAGCTTGATCATCCTCACCAAAAGGTTGGGGCTAAGATCCCCCTTTTTATGGTCTACCTATAGTCATTAGGGACCAGACATATTTAACATGGGACAGTCCCATCTATTTACATAGGCCCTGTCCCTATACAAAGGAATATCCCTTTATATGATGTGTTATCTGTAATCACTTATTTTATTTTCTCATAATCATATCCCAAAAATACACCTACTCTATTATCTTTACATTTTGTAATTCTCATTAGCACACATAATCTAATAATATTTTGTCCCACCATCTTTCTGTGAAAGCTGTGGGAAATAGTTGATGAAAGCAAGATTAGTCCAGCAGGTGATACTGCCTTAACAAACTGGACAAATGCAACATGAAAAAATCTACTTATATCTGGTTTCTAGTAGACCTTGAATAACTTGAATTTCATTGACAATAAGAAATTAGGCCATATAACTATCTCTTATCTAAAGGCAGAATATGATAAACTACCTAAATAACTTTTCAACAAGTTTTTGACATTTAGTCTTGTTACTTGGTGAATACACAAACATAGTTCACCTATATTGCCTTGTTTTTTTCTCTCTACTTGTTAACTCATCAGTTAAAATCCAACACTGTTTCAAATATTATCCCAAGTGAAAAAAGAGCCTATGCCATACCATGTATTAGATTGTATATTCTCCCACATGTATAAAGGTCTCATTCTATATGCACTTGGACATTGTCCCACATGTATAGAGTAATGTTTTATCCCATATCACTGTGGGGATTGACTTATATAAGCCCAGCTTATATGCTGAAAATATTCAATTTTAGCTTTTTTCAGCCAATCAAAACACAGATATCCAATATCTTCAGCATATAAGCTGAGCTCATATAAGTTGATCCTCACAGTGTATGTACTTAAGTCCCATCTTATATATGTTTAGGTCTAGAATAAAGCCTGTTACCTAGGCAGAGTTCATATTGTTAGGGAGGACTATGGAGGGCACTATTGAGTAGTTAGAATATCATATCTCCAATTGGGGAGAACCATAGAAAAATCCTATGTGGCTTTGGAAGATCTGAATATGCTCAGCAAAAATTATACAACCATACAGCCACATAAAATCAAAATTTTATTAATTATCCCTTTCCCAAGATTTCCAAGCCAACTAAGCATATGAGTAACAAATAAGAGAGTTACTTATTGCATATATTAGTGTCTTAGTATCAAACTAGTCTAATATATACTAATATCTGGGATGTGACCTACATAACTACCCCATATACACAGCTAAATCCACTTGGGATAACTTCAATAAGCCTAACTTGAAATGGCCTGTCCCATATTAGATTTTAGCATGCGACCTCTAAGTGTCACCTGACCACAGGAAGTGCATGAAAGCAAAGTGGACCAGCTGGGGATTGAGCCCAGGACCTCTACTTATATATAGTGGTGCTCTACCAACTGAGCTACCAGCCTTTGTCCAATACAAACTCAGGATGTATGTTGTCTAACAAGGCTAATAGGATTTGACCTTGACTATTCTAATATCCCAACCCTTACTTGTCAGCTTTGATCATCTAGTAAAGTCCAATGGCTTAGCACTTGGGAGCTAATAGGCACTAATAGTGAGTGAAGAATGAGGATTTTAGCAATGACAAAGACACTGGTGGAGAACAAATAGAAAGAACTTACTTGAGTGAGAACATTTTGCAGATGACTAATAGTTTCATCAACCTGACCGGCAAAAGAAGTAGCATAAGCAAAAAAAGTGCTGTCCTAGTTTGAAATTAGTGATAAGTTACAGCTGATTTGGAAAATGTTGGCTGCGCCAACTTTGTCTCTTGCGTCTGTTCTAGCTTAGTAATATGATCTGAATTCCAAAAAAAGAAATAAGGTGGAATCTCTAGTATGTACTATAGCGTGCTGCAGCCTGCAGTCTAGCATGTTCCTTGTAGTATAAAGTCCCTACTCTTTGCTAATGAGAATCTTGTCACATTGTTAGGTGCTGCCACTACCACTCTTTAGAAATGATTCCTTACACTCAAGAACAAAGCTCCCTGCTGCCGCCATGTCATGATCTTGCTCCAAGGTTGTAAGTGCCATTTTACCCTTCTTGTTCCGTGAATCATTGACTTACAAGCTAGAAATAGTGATCCTAACACCATCCCTCCCATCTCTATCCTCCAAGATATGCCCAACAGTGAGGATAGCCTAGATGAGGCCGATATTCAAGCCATCTACCCACCATATCCGCTGGTGCATAGGGCACCAATCAAACCCGCTATTCTGCCAATTGAACTGGCCATTCTCATCCCTCTACCCCTGCTCCTGCTCCAGCCCCTGTCTGTTGCACAGGCCACTCAGATTGAAGGCGAGGACGGGTATAATTGGGAAGTTGAGGGTGGACTGACTACGGAAAAGGTGATTATAGTCTGGTGTACTAGTTTAGCATACTTATCACAATGTTTCAGCGGAAGCTAGACAACTAACTAGAGGATTTAGCTAGTAAAATACTGAACAAATAAAAGCCTGGCTTGTGCGTTATGCATAAGAGCATTACATGTTTCCACCACCGGGCCAGTGACCTACATTTTGAACTGAAATACCCCCACTGTATGGTTTGGGCCGCTGCTATATTGAAAGGTGATGCTACACTTGAAAAAATCCCTACTGAATCACTGTTGTTCAAAGCAAAACAAGCGTTGAATGTATATACCTTGACAGAAAAGAGGCCCCCCTATCTCCTGCTGCAAAAGCCACCACCGCACCACTCCCATCCTCAATACAATTTCCCTACTTCAATCCATCTGCTAATCCTCTTGCATTCTCTCCATTTGTTGGTTACAACCCTCTAACCACTTTTCCAATGGGATTTGGTATGCCAATGGGTGGAATGTGTGTGGGAATGAGTGTGGGAATGGGTGCGGGAATGTGCATTAGTCCAGGAATGAGTATGGGCATGGGTATGCATGGTGTAGAGTCGCATTTTGTCAGATTCAGCCCACAAAAAGAAGAAATTGAAGAAATGAACCATTTGTCATCCCCGCTAATCAAATCTTGCAGCCTCTTGTTGTTTTGTGAGCTGTATAAGCTTGGTAAAGATGTCAAAAGTAGCTTGGATTGGTTGGGTTTCATGGTGGGAGACAATCTGGAGGCTGTTACAGAACAACAGCATAGGGAAGCAGGATTCAAGCCTCTCGCATGGGCTCATGTTTTGAAGGCCTACCATAGACATAAGAAAGATCACCATATTTAGTCTTACATACACTCATTTACACCTGTAATTGGACAATACAACATTGTTTTGTGCATTTTTACACAGAAAATGGCCAACATACACTAAAATACAGTTTCTACATTATATCCGGGGTGCGTAAACCACTCTTGAGCCTTGTCAGCTGTCACAGTATGTGCAGCCTCAAGCAAAGCGACTTTGGGATACTCGTGTTCTTGAATGCGAACATAGTTACAGCGGATTCAGATTTTGACTAAAAAAACCAAGTATTAGCCTAAAACGCAGGCTAAAAAGAGAAAATTGTACCACAACTAAAGCTCTCTTCAATTGAATTCAAGTCTGGGGAGTATGGCAGCAAAAAGATCAACACACACCCTACACTTTCTACAACTTCACGGACAGCGTTCATTTTGTGTATTGCACAGTTGTCAAGTATAATGATGCTTTTATCTTGAGGATACGGGTTCATCACAGACAGCTGTAACATGTTAGAATGATGAGCATAAATATAAACAAAAAAAATGTACCACATCATTTACAATAAAATCGAAAAAATCCTCACCATTGACAGAACCATGGACTATGTTTATGGCCAGATATCTGTTGAGTGTGAGTGCTGCTACTAAGCTGTAGTGTTCTCCCTAAACAAAATTAGCCTGAACCGCAGCATGACAACCTTTGTGCAGCCGTCTGTAGTGTTGATAAATTGTCCGGTCATCCTTGCTGGTTTTGTCAATCATGGCGAACTGGCTGGCTGTAAAGTGTGTATTGATGTCCTTCAACCACTCCTTTCTCCAAATTTTATCCCTTTCTGCTGCTGCTTTTTGTAGAACCTTATAAGTTAGCCCTACATCTCTAATATGTTCAAAAAGAGCGGTCTTCAATATGTGCACATCATGTGCAAGGGCTAACCAGTCTTGAATTTTGTCCAGGTACATCTCTGGGGTGTCTTCAAGCAGCAAATATATCCTCTTGGCTTGGTTTGCACCAAGGATATATGGGCGGCCTTGAGTGGGGTACATAGGAGGTGCTACAGAGCCAAATGCTTCTTGATTGGCCTGCCAGTGGCAAAGGGAACGCTCAAAGATTCCAAAAATGTTGCAGATGTCGGATGGGATGTAGTTATGCTCTATTAACCAAAAAGTGCGCTCTTTGATATCCTTGCTGATCTGTCTGTAGGGCATGGTAGTCAATAGCAAAGTGTTATTGATGGGTTACATGTTTGCAGCTGCTGGGATTCCACGTTGTTTCCATCTTTGGAATTCAGATCATATTACTAAGCTAGAACAGACACAAGAGAAAAAGTTGGTGCAACCAATGTTTTCCGAATCAGCTGTAATATTAAACTGAAACTGTGGTTTCTATAGATTTTATAAACCAGATTAGGGCTTAACTAATAACAACTAAATAAAACCCATCTATAACCAAACTGTGGCAACACTATAAACAATACCCTGGAGCCAACAACAGTACAAAATTCACCATTTTAAGAAAGCTATCATTTTAAATATATAAATACCAAGAAATATACACCAAAACCATAGCATTTGGATCCTCAAAGAACAAGTCCACAATTACAGAAGTTGAGGATCTTACTACCAAAATACATTTGCTAAATGTTGGTGACCCTATCCATTCAGTGTATTATATTTGTCTTATATGCTTTGTATTTATAGCTATATAAGTGTAGCTCCTACTTTTATCTCAACATCACTGTAGCAATATTTTCAAACAAAATTTTCCACTGACAACCCAGGAATATCCTTACAAAACCCAGTCAAACTTACCTAACTGCCACTTCTAAAATTCTTCTAGCTATTACATTTGAGACTATAGTGTAATCTGGGAATGTATTTATATATATATAATCATCTGAGAAAGGCAATATCTTCAAATAACTAATAGAACAGCTATTCCTTTGAATTCTAGAGGATCTGAAACCTCATTTGATAAACAATTCAGAGGACCACTCAACAATATATCTGCAGCTAAGCCAACGACTCCTTAAAATGCTAGGTCTGCCCAAATCTGACAACATCAATATTTATTTTTCAATATTGTTGACAATAAGCTACTATGGTCACTGTACAAGATAAGCTAGATAAAGATCAGAGTGCAGCTACACTAGCTACAATAAAATTAAATGCAAATGCACCCAGTCCATTAAAAAAATGACAAAAGACTAAACAACAGTCTAACTAGAAAAGATCTATATGCTACTAAAACCAGCACCCTTGATTTCATCTCCACAGATATTCTCAGTCACAATAAACTCACACTGATGTTTATATATGAATTCAAGGTAGCGAGGTCAGATGTATAAAAAACATGTTTATAAGAAATTACTGAACATAGTGGTCTATAGTGTCACCATTGTGTATTAGCTTCAACTTGTGGAAGGAATTGGTTGACAACTACAATACCCAACAAAATCTCTTATCAACACCTAGAGCATAAGTCAATGCTATTATGCTAAAAGGCTTCTCTACTCCCACCAAAAGTGGAGCACACTACATCTTTATAGAAGTCAGAAGTCAACCTCAATGTAATTCATCAGGAACTCCACTTCTTGGACAAACAATCAGAAATTTTCATCATATATGAGGATCTCCAGAATAAAATGATTGCACCCAGTAACCAACAAATAGGTATGAGAACGCAGATAGCCAGCAGACCTTCTCAACTTATGGTTGGATGTTTAAAAATGCTGAGAATTGATATTGATGGAATCAAGACTTAAGTCCCTGTTATGCCAGAAGCTGTTTATTGCCTTCTTCTGAAATAACATTGGCAAATATTGTTACAACTTGCAAAAACTGAAACAGACAACATAGTCCCTGTAATAATACTGTAGACCTTCAACAATGCCAGGACCCACATCTGTACAATGTTACATCATCTTTAGTGCCACGCTCAAAGGTTATCCACTATTACTGTTGCCCTTATCACTGACAGGCCTTGGAAAGAAATATCAAACTCCCAAGTAATGCCTAGGTCTCATCCCATATGTGTGTAGGTCTTGTCCCATATACATCTAGGTCTCATCCCACATATGCCTAGGTCTTGTCCCACATACACTAGGGCTCATCCAATATCTGATTAGGTCCTGTCCCATATGCACCTAGATTAAAATAATTCTCTCAAGAAAGTATTCTATAATTGCATCAAAAGTTACTTATTGCTCTATTAGCTTTAAAATATGCAAATGCTTATTTTATTCTGTGTTTTGCTATGCTGTATCACTGCATAGTTCCTATTTTGGCTAGATACATATTTCCATCATTTTCCACACTCAAATCTGTCCTGTATTACTTATTATTATCCAATTCACTTCTCGATTATTTGTCCACACAATCTATATAGTCCATATAATCTGTATTTAGTCTGCACCATCTACTTTCAGTCCACCCAATCCACATAGTGCACACCTGTGGGAATTATTATGTAACCTGCAAATTAAATAGCTGGCATTTGTGGTCTTATCCCATTAATGTCTGGCACCAGGTGGAATGTAATATTTGAAGGGACCATCCCTATGTGTATAGGGACAGGACCTATGTAAATAGATGGGACTGTTCCATGTCAAATAGGTCTGGTCCCTAATGGCTATAGGTAGACCATGAAAAGGGGGATCTTAGCCCCAACCTTTTGGTGAGGATAATCAAGCTAAGAGCCCCAATTTTTTGGCTGCCTGAAGTGTATCAAATACTGAAGCTTCTCGTGTGAACACTCAGAAAGAGCTCTGATTGGTGGATGACCCTAGGTATTCTATCTGGGACAGCAAGATTATCTATTGTTCAGCCTTACAGCAATAGATAATGATTGTAGCCAGAAACACTTTGATAACGAGAATCTTTCCTATTTCAATGATAAAATTACAAAACAGCAAATAATAAGATTACAAAGGCGACAACACAGAAACAGTATACTAGTGGTGGCATACATAGAATCATGACATATGCAAAGTCCATAATAAAGAGTTAACATGTTTCTTTGTTCTAAAAGTTATTGATGTAGAAGTAAGAGGGAACTTTGAGCAAGTTTGCAGGATAAAGTGTACAATCAACTTGAGCACCATATACTGGGAGTAGCTCTATGGAATGTGAAATATCAGTGAGGGGAATAATGTCCCCTAATCTGGTTCAAGTACAAGTACCTGCTGCTGTGCGTGTGCTACGTACATGCCCCTTTACCAGGAACATATTGACATCCAGTTCTTCCAAGTGTACCCCATCCACTGTCTTCTTTGAACCAGCGTACAGGGAACTCTGTGCATACACAAAACAATGTGAGAGGTGAGCCAGGAGTTGATAACCAGTTCAAGGGACTGGCTGGAAAATACATTGTACTTGAATTGGACGTGACACTGTAACAGAAAGTTGTCAGTCAAGGCATCATATATGAAAGGACAGCTACACAACTGGCAATACCAATGGTAGGATCTTCTTGCCAGTGCACAGAGAATAACTAGATTTTGAACTGGTGCCATACATGGATATGGTTGAGTGCAAGAGGGGTGCTGGGTCCCGAGACTTGCCTGCCATATCTGGCAGTATAAGACAATTGGTGCTGGTAATCTGCCAGTGCAGTATGTAAATCTTCAAGGTTGAAAATTTGAGCCGCGTCCGCAATAGATAGAGTATCATTTGGATATTTATTAAGGTGGAATCCAACCAACCAGTCCTGAGAGTGTATTTCTTTGAGGAAATGGTTCTTGATTGAGCAAGGCCCACTCATTTTCTTCTCATCAGGCAAGACACAATTTAACCAAGCCACTGCAGGATCAATTTTGGCAACTATTGCACTTTCCTCCAACACTATTTTGTGAATTAAGCTGATATTGGAGTCTTTCAGAATAGAGAACAGGTTGAAAAGACAGACTTTTTCTAGGACATCCAGTTGCCAGACAACCTGTTCCTCAAAGTTCTAATGATTAGTGTGACTAAACAGATATTTACAATACATGATCAGAAGTTGTTCAGTCACGTCAGTTGAGTATTGTCCAGGTGGTCCCATTTGTCTGATTGAATGTACAAAGTGCTGAAGCAGTTCTAGCTTGGGTATCTTGAAATGCTCAATAACATTGTGAGCCCCTCTTCCTCTTCAGGTACCTATATCAAGAATTGTTTGTTTTTCAGTGTGAAACTCTTGTAGTGCCAAGACCATGCACCATATGGACTCGGGTGTATGAATTGGAGCTTGCACCTGGTAGAAAAAGTCCACCATGGTACAGATGGCACAAACAAATTGAGGTGGGGCATTTCCAGCTATAGCGCACACAATTGTACACTGAATTTTGTGATGCTCGCAACCTGTCATCTGTCTCACATGAGAGATCCTATGGCTGGAAGCCAACATGCATATGCATACTCTTGTAATGAGCATCAAGCTCCTCCTTTCCTACTACCTCCTTGCACCAAACTAGCGGGTGATCAAAAAAGAACCTGTGGCCAGTGTGTAGTATCTCAGGAACCAAGAATTGCGAGGTGCCAGTCATACCAGAATGGCAGGTTCACTCCACTCAGACCCAACTCCTTAGCAGTAGGAAGATACACAGCAAGGTCCCAGGGCTCAGACACCTTTTTGTTGAGTTTCTCTACAAGGCTGATAGTTTTGTGACGATTGCGCAAGGGATGTGGAAAGGGATTGCCAAATTAGTGGACTGTAGCAAGAGAAACTGGCAAGACACTTTTTGATGTGCACACAATTAATTGCTGTTTAGGCAGGTCCGCTATCAAGGCGACTAAAGGTGTGAAGGTAGCCCTTACCTTAATATGCCTAATGGGTCTGATGTGAGCTGGCCATATTTTGTGACACACTTGAGGTTTTTGGTGATGATGTCCATGCAACAATGCCATAGGCAAGCTTCAAGAACTGTCTGGTATTCTGTATGGACATCATCAAAAGTCACAATAGGCATAAAAGCAATGCACATCCATGCATAAGATGTAGCCTTCATGCATACTTTAGTGTTGATGTTAGCAATAGTCAGGAAAGTTGGACCACTGGGCAAATAATCCATGAGACTGGAAAGTTTGTATGCTGAAGTGAAGGATAGCGGCTTTGGATTAAGAGTCTGCGTGATACCGGAGTTAAATATAATGTTGTCAATAACTTTCAATAGGACTCGGACTTTACCCATGAAAGTTTAAGGAACTTACCCAATTGTGTTTGATTCAGCATTTCAAGCAGATATTTTGGGAGCTTCCATTCAATTCTATCTTCAAAAGGCCAGAATGTCTGTCTTCTCCAATACTGTATGAATTAATCATTCCCATCATCTGTTTGCTCAAACAAATTGGCCCCCTTGCCATAGTTTTAGCCTGATATAGGGTGATACTGAAATGCTGGTCTGGTGGTGTTTTCATTAGTGTCTTCATTGTTGTCTATTTGCATACACTCCATATCATGGGCAAAAGCTTGTAAAGGGTCATTTAGATGTGTTAATATGTCATCTCTAGTGGAAAAATGTGACGAGCATTAAGCAGCGGAGCACTTCAACATAGTAGAATCTGATACTGATAAGGAGTGGTAGTTGCGTGGTAGTGGAGACAATTTTGCTAAGTCATTTGAACTCCGACCTTAGCCCAACTCTTCCACAACTATGATCATGTGTAACTGTGACGTTGTCAGTTCTGAGTAAAAAACACCAGAGGAATCAATTGACATGTCCTCCAATAACCATATACACTTACATCCTCATGATACTCCGGAAACAATAATAAGCATACCCTCCCCTGTGTTGTTGCCACCTCAAACACCTATGCAAAAATGACAACAAAGAAATCACACCGATCCCACCAACCTTTGTCCTCGATGTTGCTCTTACACCCGCTATGGGCACTATAAACTGTTTTCCTTGCCCATTCATTCAACCAGATCAGCATCTAACACATTAAAGGCCCACCACTCATTTCAAAGAAAAGTAGCATCTCATCATATTCAGCCAGTATGTGGTATTGCAACCTATTCAGATTCAAGCCCTCATAAATATGATAGGAGGCTGCATATGATTCAGAGATATCAAGTTATGAGTTGGATACTATGACTGAATCTGCTATTTATAAAGCTTATCATGCCAAAATTGCAGGACAAAATTTGCTTCAATGTGCAGTCCAGAAATTTGCATGGAAAGTGATGGAGTTGTCCATGACAAAGGCATTTTACAGGAAAACATTGGGAGGAAGCAGGAAAGCATTGACAAGTAGTGTCACCGAAGTGAAGTATCTGCAGGAATACATGATACAAAAGGGACTTTCATTGGAAACACCTGACTTCCATCCTGCTCCCATCAAGCTGGCCACTGTGGTTTATGTATCTGCTTACTCAGACAACACACCTTCAGATGATGGCCTGGAAACCGATACAGGCAATGAAAGCGATTTCTTCTCTGACAGAAGTGCAGATTAAAAATGTGTGGGTAATAGGGGTTGGGGAGAGGGAACTGTGCTTGAAGGAGATGAACTTGATAGATATGTGCTCAATAGTTTTTTACTCAATTTCTGTGCCATATACCCATTTGTTAACTTGTATTTTTGCCTACGTCAATTTATTTGTTATGTTTATCATGGAAAATCAACGGCAGCCTCCAAGGCTGGCCTCAATCCAGACATAGAATTGTGAGAGAACATGTAATTGTGGAGCAAAGGTGTGTAAATGTGGAAGGCCATAATGATATATAAATAGGTTGCATTGAGTTCAATATAAATGTGGAAGCCACAAGCTGGTTCTCTCACCCTTCTTTCATTCCTTCATTGTGCTCATTGATTTATGTCTGACTTTAATTCACAGGTTGCTTCCTCCTTCTCCCACTCACAACAAGGTTCTTGTTCAGATTGAAGGATGAAGGACAAAACTAACTGTGAACTTGAATTGCAGGACAGCCACATGAATCAGGCTCGCGCTCAAACCCCCAATAAGGTAAGTTTAGTTCCATTCACCTAAACAACTGCTAATTCCCTCGTCCTGCGGCTCCGCCAACAGACCAGGACCCCCAAAGCCATGCAATGCTTCCTCAACACTCGCCTACTCAACACTATTTGCAGATACAAGGATCATCCAGGCACCCTTTCCATCCCCATCAGCCTCCTCCTTTCTATCCTCATTAGCCTATTTATTTTCAATTGTTGTCCAGCTTGTCAGGGGCCTTAGATGCCCCATAACAGCCTCCCACTCAATTTCCTTCCTATCCTACAATGTTATATCCACCTCCTCCCTACTCCCACTCTGCTTTGTCTACACTACTAATACCACCTCCACGTCCTCCCCAGCCCTGCTCTGTCTCATCATCTACATTACCTCCACGTCCTGCGCATCCCCAATCTGTTCCATTGTTTATACTACCACAACCACCGCAACCACTAGCCCCACAGCCACTACTTGCAATATGAAGTGATAATGATGGTTAAGAAAGCCTGTGAGGGCTATGAGAAGCAAGATAGCAAAGGATACTTCTAGCCCTAGAGCCAGAGGTGTGATGGGGAATGTGTCTGAGAACCAAGACATGGAACAAAAAGATAAGAAAATAAGAACATATAAATGGTCCTTACAGCACCGCATTTTACACCAAGAAAAACCTCCTTGCTGTTGCTGCTGACACTGCCTCTGCGGCTCTTTAAGCCTGTGCCACAGCTGTGCCATCTGGTCTGCCATCCACACTTGCCGGTATGTCCTTCTCATTCTCTCCTCACGCTTTCTTGCGCCTTAGTGCATATATGCAACTCTCCTTAGCACTTAATTGTGCTACCCCAGGCGCATATACACACATTTTTCTTTGCACTCTACCACATGCTCTCTTTACCTTCTTTTCCCTCTTCTCAACTGCCTTTCTCAGATCTTTCTTCTTGCACCATCAAGGGCTCTTCTGTGCCCTCACACATTTATCTTCTGCCTGATCTGGCACTAATTAAACAGCTGTCCTGGCGCGACAGCTGCAATCCAGAGCCTTTCATCAAAATAATGCACGCCCGCTGGACATAATACTTCCCTATTCATCTACTGACCAATGAGTGCTCCCATGCTTCCCTCTTTATTAACCCCTCCTATAACAAGACTGTCTCTTTCACAGATGGCTGGCTAATATTGAAAGAGGCTGAATTTGACATTTCTTATGGAGATCTCCGTGAGGCCGCTACGCGGTTCATAGAGCTTATAGAGCAGTACTTAAACTCACCCCATAGGCGTGAAATTGCGAACCTCTGGTATGGTCATTACAAAACCCTTATCAACCGGAATGACCTCCAAGTCCATTTTCCTCTATATATTCTCTATAATATACACATCTGAGCTGCTTATTTTTGACATTCAGCCACATTCTCCCCTGCTGTTTTTCATCAAGCTATCTGGGATGTGATTTTAGATCAACACCGCATTTCCCAGTTTGCTGCCATGCAAGAATACGTAAAGGAACTTCAGTCCTTGTTCTTTTGAGTTCCGGGTCTACTCTTCTCACCAGGCCTCCTTGTGCCCCTTTACCTGTCCCAGCTATTACCCTCTACTGGTTCTGTGGCTCTTCCGCCCACAAACCACGTGACTTTTGCCTTACTGCCACAGCCATTCTCACCTTTTGTGAGAATGGCAAGTGGACAGATCCTGGCAATGTCACAGTATGTTTTGCATGGAATGGAGCACATGGCTGCAAAGCGACCACCTGCAAATTTGTCCAAAACAATTTGTCGTCGGGTGGGGTAGCACATGT